>NC_069500.1:67650269-67950269 GCF_027579735.1 Bombina bombina | reverse complement strand
TTTTTTATCCGATTAGTCGATTAATCGAAAAAATAATCGGCCGATTAATCGATTATAAAAATAATCGTTAGTTGCAGCCCTAGATAAGATTACTGTTTATATAGGGAAATAATTTACCTTTCATTTTTTCCCAGAATGTTAAGCTAAAACCATTTGGGCCATAGATATTACATAATATAAGCTCAATGTCATTAATTTGTATCTGTAGTATAATGTATCTTGACTCTGGATCTCTCTCTATCAATCTTATTAATATTATAATCTAAACTTTTATGAAGGAGGATGGCTACCCCACATTTCCTATTAACACCCAGGGAGGAAATGACTTCTCCCACCCATTTATTTCTTAATTTGCTAATTTCTGTAAGCTTGAGATGGGTATCTTGTAAGAATACTATGTCAGGTTTAAATTTAGCTAAATATTTAATTATGAGTTTCCGTTTCATTGGAGAAGTTATTCCTCCCACATTCCATGAGAGGATATTGAATTTTTCATTTACTACCATACGAGAAGCACAAAATTATACTAGTAACCCTAGGAACAATCATTAAAATCAGGTAAGGCATAAGGGGAAGGAGGAGAGTCAGAGAAAGAGAGAGAAAAAAAATTAAAACCGTTATGATTAAATATGCAAAACCAAATAAGAAAAAAGACCCAATATACATAAACAATACTTCATTCGATCAGGGACTAAATCCAATTATCCACTACCGAAGCGAACAAATGACATCTTTAGCTTCTGTAACATCAATTAAGAGTTATTCTCTTTCCCTTATTTTCTACAATGATTTTTGCGGGGTAGAGCATACATGTGTTCAGACGTTTATTGATCAGTTGGGTACAAAATGGGGCCATACTCTTTCTTTTGAGGGAGGTCTCAGCCGAGAAATCTTGGAAAAGCAAGATCTTTTTGTTACCAATCAAAAGTGCATCACGGTTTCTATAAAGCTTAAAGGGACAGTAAACCTTAAAAATAATGTTATATAATTCTGCACATAGTGCAGAATTATATAACATTATTTAGGTGCTATAGCTATAAATGCATTTTTTACCTTTTAATTTGTTAAAAATATGGCGCTTTTACAGACCCGCTCTCTGCTTAGCGGGTCTGTTATATTTAGTCAGCGCATCGGGCCAGCTGTATAGTCACAGCCCGGCCCAACCGCGCCATAGCACTAAGTGCAGCTCGCATTTATAGCTATAGCACCTAAATAATGTTATATAATTCTGCACTATGTGCAGAATTATATAACATTATTTTTAAGGTTTACTGTCCCTTTAAACAACTCAGCTTTATCTTGAAAATTCAAGAGTTTAAATATGCACATCCTATTTCTATTATTTACTTCTGTTGTCTTAAAACCAATTCTATGGGCTCTCCCAAAGTGGATGGTGCTTTTTTCACTCTGGCTAAACGTATTACTATTCCTTTGGAAGACAGTACTTTTTAAGGACCCTTTAGACAGAAAGCTAGAATCTTTTCATAGAACAGACTTTTTACATGCAGGTTATATTCTCAGACCAGCTATTTATATTGCTGATGTAGCTGCTGCTTCTACCTTCTGATTGTCCAGTCTTTCAGAGCAGTATTCTGATGAACCTGTTATTGCAAATCTATTGGGTTTGCTTCAGAGTGCCAGTTCTTTTATTTGTTATGCTGTTTTTGATTTTATGGAGATTAATGTCAAAAGCATGTCTTTAGCAATTCTTGCCAAGGGGGCCTTGTGACTTAAATCCTGGTCTGCTGATATGGTGTCTAAATCTAGATTATTGCCTCTTTCCTTTCAGGGAAAGAAGTTATTTTTTTATTTAGATTCTATTATTTCCACTATTACTGGAGGTAAAGGGGCTTTTCTTGCTCAAGTCAATGTCTAAAGGAAAAGCTTCTAATACTTTTCGTTCCTTTCGTCAGAATAAGGAACACAAAACTGACTCCTCTGCTCAAAAGCAATGGTCCTCTCTTTCAGTCTGGAGACCTAATCCCAACTGGAACAAGTCAAAGCAGGGTAAGAAATATATCCCTACTTCCAAAACTGCATGAAGGTGCGGTCCCCGATACAGACAGTCCGATAGGGGGCAAATTAAGCCTCTTTCAGGAGGCTTGGTTTCAGTCTGTTCCAGATCCCTGGGTTCGGAATATTGTTTCTCAGGAATATCGAATAGGATTCAGAACAAAGCTTCCCAGAGGAAGGTTTTTACTGTCCAATGTTCCAAGAAATCCTGTAAAAGCTCAAGCTTTTTTTCAGTCTGTCTCAGATCTGGGAGATATGGAAGTGATTGTTTCAGTTCATTTGCAGGAGCAGGACATGGGATTTTATTCAGATCTCTTTATTGTTCCAAAGAAGGAAGGTACTTTCAGTCCAGTTCTGGATCTAAAGGCTCTGAGCAAATTTGTAAGGATTCCATCTTTCATAATGGAAACTATCAGGACTATTCTGCCTTTTGTTCAGCAAGACTAAATACAGAGAGAGAAGTGCACTCATAGGAACGAACAACCATCTCAATAGCATTGTTAGCCTGTTCTATGACGATTTACCACCTGGGTGCAACATCTTTTAGCCCAGTAACTCTTTTCACAGAGTAGAACTTTCCTGTAGTATATCAGTCTGATCCCGCCTATTACGGTCAGTCCAGTGCTGAAATACCAGGCAATTCCTCTCTGAACAAGGAACACAGCAACCCCAAAAGATCGTTTCGGTCTTCATTGGGCCTCGTCAGTGAGGTGTAGCCATATTCCTTTAAGCACACTGAGAAAGGAGTCCACATCTGGTTGCCCCTTTTTCCCATAGGGAGACTAAATACATACAGAGAGAAGTGCACCTGCCTGTTCAATGGCGATTTACCACCTGTTCAGCAAGGTCAGTTTAAGTCCACAATAGATTTAAAGGATGCTTACCCTCATGTCCCAATTGACTAAGAACATTACAGGTTTCTGAGGTTTGCCTTTCTGGACAAGCATTTTCAGTTTGTTGCTCTACCATTTGGTCTGACTACAGCTCCAAGAATATTTACAAAGGTTCTGAGTGCATTTTTTTTTTTAATGTGTTTTTATTTGAGAATAAAATTATATAACATAAAGACAGTCATATGGTTACATTTCAATCAGTGACATAAATATATTCCAAAATATTACATCAGAGTGATATAAAAGGTCACCACTGTGTATCTTGTATCTTATAGGCATAATATGACATTTTAACACGTAAAGATAAATGTAATTAGATGGGTAACCCGTGTTTGCTCAACTAAATTTATTTTATTTTTTATCATAATTTTCAGGGTAATGTAGGTGTTCTCAATTTCCCTTAAACTAGGATAGAAAGATGTACTGGATAGATGGCAAATATCATGTGAAAGATAGGGGGGGGAATTTGGTAATTCTTGATGAGCATTTATATGTTAATGAAGTCAAGCGCGAACTTCATGACAAGAACCAATATGAAAAGCTAAGTAGTAACCCACATACCCCAGACCATGGAGAATAGCCAGCAACAGGTTTTTCGGTTAGATCCGAAAGGAATAGAAGGAGGCGGAGACATAGATCAAGGAGGAAAGGGAAGGGCCAGGGCACAGCCAAAAAGAAATGCACGCAACAAATACAAAATATGACTGTCATTAATTTATCTGAAATTGTATTAACAGACCCACAGATTGAAGTACTCAGCCTGGGCTTGGGCTTTGTTCCAACCAATAAATTTGATTTATTTGAAACTATTGTTGACATAAATAGACTGGTTAGGGACTTGACCCTAAAAAAATTCTTTTGGGGATCTAGTAACCAAGAGGAAGGTTTGGAAAATCAAACTAGTAATGACTCACAGGTAACTAATGAGGCTCTCCCTAATATAACTGACATCATAGATTTCAAAGAAGGGATTGATTATTTGACCTTACATGAGTTAGGAGCTTCCAGTTCCCACTCAGAGTTCCCTGTTAAGAGGGAACATATAGGGTTTAGGCCCCAATCTATCTTTTACCCCACCAGAACCAGAGGACCCTTTATTGAAGCCTTCCATCGCAGGGTTGAGGAGGATCTGGTTAAACTCTCAGAACAGAGTAATAAGATAACACACAACCTGAGCCCAACCCAGAGAGTGGCATTAGAACAGCTAGGGAAGACTGAAGATATAGTCATCAAACAAGCGGACAAGGGGGGCTGCATAGTGGTGATGGGGAGGGATAAATATGTTGAAGAGGCCTTGAGGCAGTTGACAGACACCCTGGTTTATAAAGAACTTAGCTTTAACCCAACGGAAAGATTTGGGATTGAATTGAGACATCTTTTGGATGATGGCTTGATGAGGGGGCATATTGACCAAGAGACATTTGATTATTTGATGGTACTTAAACCTGTTATCCCTATTTTTCATCACCTCCCCAAGGTCCATAAGACCTTGGAGGAGGTGAAGGGTAGACCAATTGTCTCAGGCATAGGGTCACTTTTTGAAAGACTTTCAGGTTGGATTGAGTCCCTTTTGCAACCAGTCATTCACTTCTTGCCATCTTATCTGAAAGATACCACGCATCTCATAAAAGCAATGGATAGTGTCGTATGGGAGAAAAATTGTACATGGCTAACAGTTGATGTGGTTGGCCTCTATTCAGCCATTCCCCATGAATTCGGCATTGAAGCCGTGAGGTATATGCTGCAGAATTTCAGCAATTACCATGAGGATTTAATCGAATTTATAGTTGAGGCCCTTACCTTTCTCCTGACACATAATTATTTTAAGTTTGAGCATACTTTTTATCTCCAAAGACGTGGGACAGCGATGGGAGCTAAATTTGCCCCATCATATGCCAACCTATTTATGGGTTGGTGGGAACTGTCCCACGTCTTTGGAGATAATAACCCATTCAGAGATAGGATTAGATCCTATAAACGTTTTATAGATGATCTCCTTTTTATCTGGGTGGGGGAGATTGCTGAGATGCAAGACTTTTTGATTTATCTCAATTCCAACAGAGTGGGCTTGGAATTCACTGCCCAAACAGGGACTAGTACTATACCATATCTTGATGTAGTACTTAGGGGGGATCCTTCAAATGGTAAGGTCTCTACATCCCTATATCGTAAGCCTATTACCTCAAACTCCTTGCTTCATGCGAGGAGTAATCATCCCCGTCACACGGGGTTTGGGGTGGCCAAGGGGCAGTTCATGAGACTTAAACGGAACTGCTCCTTGGAGGAAGACTTTGCAAAGGAGAGTGAGACACTAAGTTGTCTCCTCTCAGAGAGAGGTTACTCACGCAAAGTCATTAATAGAGCCCATTTGGAGGTAACTAGGATGAGTAGAAGTGAGATATTAAGGGGGAACACCAGGAAAAGGAATGGTTATGATTTAACCAGACCAACTCTGGTTACTACCTATAGCCCGCAGTTTAAGGACATTACCAGTATTGTCAGCAAACATCTACCTATACTGACAGCTGAGGACAGCTTAAGGGACTATGTGTCCAAAGGGTGCAATTTTGTCTCTAAGAGAGCATGCACAATTGGTAATTTAGTGGCACCAAGTGTACTAAGGGATAAAGAGAGGGCCAGCAGTAGTTGGCTAAGTGTGAAAGGGCATTTTAAATGCCACTTCTCTAAATGTATAGCCTGTAAGTACAGCAGAGTGACATCCACTTTCCAATCAGCAACTACTAATAGGATTTTCAATTTGTCAAATTGTACAAATTGTAGAACCCCTTTTGTAGTATATTTGGTAGATTGCTCCCAGTGTAACGGACAGTACATAGGGTGCACCACAAGGGAGGTGCGCTCCAGGATCAGAGAACATCTAAATGATATCTCTCATGATAAAGACACCTCAGGCCTCTCACAACACTTTATCTCTGTGCATGGGGGTGATGTTACGTCACTCTCATGGCAGGTTATAGAATGTGTACGAACACCACCTAGAGGGGGGGACAGAGCAGCACGCCTAATGTTGCGTGAAGCCTTTTGGATCTTCAAAATGAAGACAAGAAGACCACAGGGCTTCAATATAGAGGGGGATATAATAAATTTTTGGAGGAGATAGTAGTTCTCCCTATTCCTTCATCAAAATTATAGGGTCCCCTATTTGATCAGTACAGTAGTGATTGCCATCTCACACAACAAATACATATATATAAATATGGTGCATAAACATGAAATCTTAGGATATTAGATACCAGAAATGTATATATTGCTAGTCAGGAAGGATAATTGATTTAGAATTATATATTAGTTGAAATAGGACAAATAAGTATTCAACAATGGGCTAATTATTATTAGCTCTTATGTTTTTTCAATTATACACAAAATTCAGAACTAGCAGAGAAAATATGCAACAGAGCACTATTTGTATATATCTATGTGTATTAAATAAATTCCTTTATTTAAACCAATTAATGGGATAGAGCAGACACATAAATAACAAGTAACTGACCAACTAGGGGTTAATCTCATTAGACTGAGGTACCAATAGGAGATTACCATCAGATTTAAAAGGCAGGAAGGAAGGGTAACAGGTCATGTTCATGATTAAGGGACTAACCGAAACATGTAGGACAGACCAGTTCCTGAAAATGTTCTGCCTATTCTTTTGATTTTAACTTCACTGTTGCCTATCAAGATATTTTTATCTACACTTGGATATTAAAAATAGTATGCTTACTTTGGAGGATCGCAGTGTATTTCTTTTTGCTTGAATGTTTAGTAACCCACTTACACATACTCAGAATTCATTGTTCAGGATACTTAATGATGCTAGAAGTAAGGGAATAATTAGTCAAAATGAGTTTAAATTTATGTATCCTAAATTTCCTGTCATGCCAGTTTTCTATATACTGCCGAAATTGCATAAAAATATGCAATGTCCCCCAGGGAGACCCATCGTTTTGGGGATCGGCAGTATAACAGAAAAAATTGGGGAATATGTAGATAAGCATCTGCGCCCCTTTCTTCTAACTTTACCATCATACGTTAAGGATACAACAGATTTGTTAAAAAAACTGGATGGTGTGGTAGTGGGAGAAAAAACTATTTTAGCTTCTTTAGATGTGGAGAGCCTCTATTCTTCCATTCCCCACAATGTGGGCTTACTAGCAATCAAAAGATTCCTTGAAACAAGGGGTCCAGCATATATGGAACACACAGAATTTATGATGGTGCTTCTGGAGTTTATTTTAAAAAATAATGTTTTTTCTTTTGATGGGCAGGTGTTCCGCCAAATACGCGGAACGGCAATGGGGGCAGTATGTGCCCCCACTTATGCATGTCTCCATCTGGGGTCATGGGAATCGGATATTTTTGAACAACATGTCGACACTTTTGATGAAAAAGTGCTGATGTGGGTAAGATATGTGGACGATGTTCTAGTCTTGTGGGACGGAACAGTAGAGGAATTTAATATATTTGTTTCCACCTTAAACCACAATGACAGGAACATCTTCCTCACATCAGAAACAAGTGAAAGGGAACTGAATTTCCTAGACATAACCCTGAAAAAAGAAGGTTTGAAAATAGTGACAGAGAATTATCGAAAGAAAAACGCAACTAACAGTATTCTTCATGCTAACAGTAGTCACCCTAATCATTTAAAAAGAGGAATACCATATGGGCAGTTCCTTCGCTTAAGAAGGAATTGCTCCTCACTTTCAAAATTTGACATCCATGCACAACAAATGAAGGAGAGATTCCTTCAAAGGGGGTACTCAAATAAATGTCTAAAGAAATCCCTTTGGAAGGCTCGAAAAATGTCGAGGGATGACCTACTGTATGGAGAAAGGATAAAAACTAAGGGTAATCAGATTAGATTTATTTCTATGTATAATGACCAATGGAACAATATCAGATTAGCTATGAAAAGAAATTGGCACATTCTCACCTTGGATGAGAAAGTGAGACAAGCTATAGGAGATATACCGCAGATGGCAGCCAGAAAGGCACAGAGCCTACGAGATAAGCTGGTAAAAAGTCAGTTTGTCAGAGGACCCTCTGATGCTGACTGGTTAAGAAAAGATAAGGGAATAAAAGGTAGCTATCCATGTGGGCACTGTGTATACTGTGCCCACATGGATAGCACTAAACAATTCTCAGTGCAAGAAAATAGAATCTTTGACATAAGATTCTTTTTCAATTGTAAATCTGAGGGGGTGGTCTACCTCTTACGATGTTCGTGCCCGGTCTTTTACGTTGGAAAAACTAAAAGGATGGTAAAGGATCGGGTACAAGAGCACAGAGACGACATCCTCTACTCCAGAGACACAAACGTTGCTAGACATTTCTGTGATATGCACAATAGCAACGTAAATTCATTAAAATTTATAATTATTGACAAAGGGATCACTAATGGACGAGGTGGTAACAACGATAGAGTCCTTTTACAGAAAGAGACCAAATGGATCTATAGGCTGGGGACAAGATTACCAGTAGGTCTGAATGACAAATTGGAATATACAAGCTTTCTTTAAGATAGCAAAACAAATCTGACAGGATGTTTGCCATTTATTTTGGAGTAATCTCTATGTGCAAATAGAGCCATTATGTTACCTAGGAATGAGGGTAATAGTTTAAAATGTTTGCTCAATAATGAAGATTTTTCATTCTTTGCACAATTTGAAGGTAAAATTCTAAAACAAATGTTACAATTTATTTGTATGTAAATATCCCTTTAGGGGCCCCTGGATACTCACAGGACACAGCTCTCCAAATAAAATGTGGGCGAGACTGTGTATGAAAATCACCTGTGAGTAATCAGGTATGCTCTATAAAGAGGATGTCCGGTATGGACTCAGTATGCCCTGATGAACCCCTGGGACACATGCTCTGGAGGGGGGTGAAACGTGCGTTGGCACTATGTGTATTACACCTTAGATAAGCTAAATACTGTCTGAGGTCTGTTTGTGGTGACACATTAAAGCGGAAGTCTTAACACAGCATTGAATTAGCCTGTACTGCTGTCCTTGAAAAATTTCCTAATGAACAGAACAAGCCTGGGAGCTGTGCATATGCGCTGAAACAATAGCGCTTGGATGCTGTATTGGTGAACTGACTTTAGGAATCGACTCTTGGAACCTGAGGACAGCTTATAAAAAGCAGGTGCTTTATTTCCCAAGTACTTTCACTTGTCAATATGAGAGCCTGATATCGACCGTGGGTGTCCTGACAAGGAGATACAGAGTTGCGGTTGGTCTATTCTCTCTTGGTTCTTTCCTGGACCAATGGATACAGTTTCAGGTACTAGGAACCAATTGGAGCTGCAGTGACGAGCTAACCACCCCCACTGGGGATTACCTCACACGCCGAGGAATTACGGATCAGCAAGAAAAAGCACCATCGCAACTTTACTTTGGAAGATAAGTACTGTCTTAACATTATACAAATTGTGGATCGGTTCTTTGACCTAGTGTGCAGCAGACTCTGTTGCGGTCGATTATTTACCGACACATGCTATGTATTATCAGTATATGGCGTTCATACTTACACTAAACAGTGGAAAATGGACTGATAAGTTTCTTGTTCATTTTGTATATAGTATGCTACATATATATGTCTGACATTTAGGATAATTTAGTAGTGTCTTGCATTTAGACATTTTGTGTATGATTTTTCATATATGTTATCCTACAGTATTGCATTATTCTAGTCTGCATACGTATGCATAGGGTGTTGAGATTTTCAAATAGCTTTATGTGTTGCTTTTGTTTTGATTTTGTATTTTAAATTGTAAGAGGTTCCTCTAACTACTGCGGCCCGGAGGAACTGATCAAACACTGAAATGTGAAGTGGGACATTTAAATAAAGAAATTGGATTATTTCAAAATTACTTTTCGTGTGCTTTTTTTATCCCTTGCTGTTTTTGGGACATTTACAAATGCCCCAATATATGTCTATCTTTTTGTTGTTTAAATTTATTATTCAAGGGTAGCACCGAATTTTAAATATACAGCAATATTTTCTACTCTCTCTACTTTTCAATTTTTTTGTCAGCTATTTATATTGCTGATGTAGCTGCTGCTTCTACCTTCTGATTGTCCAGTCTTTCAGAGCAGTATTCTGATGAACCTGTTATTGCAAATCTATTGGGTTTGCTTCAGAGTGCCAGTTCTTTTATTTGTTATGCTGTTTTTGATTTTATGGAGATTAATGTCAAAAGCATGTCTTTAGCAATTCTTGCCAAGGGGGCCTTGTGACTTAAATCCTGGTCTGCTGATATGGTGTCTAAATCTAGATTATTGCCTCTTTCCTTTCAGGGAAAGAAGTTATTTTTTTATTTAGATTCTATTATTTCCACTATTACTGGAGGTAAAGGGGCTTTTCTTGCTCAAGTCAATGTCTAAAGGAAAAGCTTCTAATACTTTTCGTTCCTTTCGTCAGAATAAGGAACACAAAACTGACTCCTCTGCTCAAAAGCAATGGTCCTCTCTTTCAGTCTGGAGACCTAATCCCAACTGGAACAAGTCAAAGCAGGGTAAGAAATCTATCCCTACTTCCAAAACTGCATGAAGGTGCGGTCCCCGATCCAGACAGTCCGATAGGGGGCAAATTAAGCCTCTTTCAGGAGGCTTGGTTTCAGTCTGTTCCAGATCCCTGGGTTCGGAATATTGTTTCTCAGGAATATCGAATAGGATTCAGAACAAAGCTTCCCAGAGGAAGGTTTTTACTGTCCAATGTTCCAAGAAATCCTGTAAAAGCTCAAGCTTTTTTTCAGTCTGTCTCAGATCTGGGAGATATGGAAGTGATTGTTTCAGTTCATTTGCAGGAGCAGGACATGGGATTTTATTCAGATCTCTTTATTGTTCCAAAGAAGGAAGGTACTTTCAGTCCAGTTCTGGATCTAAAGGCTCTGAGCAAATTTGTAAGGATTCCATCTTTCATAATGGAAACTATCAGGACTATTCTGCCTTTTGTTCAGCAAGACTAAATACAGAGAGAGAAGTGCACTCATAGGAACGAACAACCATCTCAATAGCATTGTTAGCCTGTTCTATGACGATTTACCACCTGGGTGCAACATCTTTTAGCCCAGTAACTCTTTTCACAGAGTAGAACTTTCCTGTAGTATATCAGTCTGATCCCGCCTATTACGGTCAGTCCAGTGCTGAAATACCAGGCAATTCCTCTCTGAACAAGGAACACAGCAACCCCAAAAGATCGTTTCGGTCTTCATTGGGCCCCGTCAGTGAGGTGTAGCCATATTCCTTTAAGCACACTGAGAAAGGAGTCCACATCTGGTTGCCCCTTTTTCCCATAGGGAGACTAAATACATACAGAGAGAAGTGCACCTGCCTGTTCAATGGCGATTTACCACCTGTTCAGCAAGGTCAGTTTAAGTCCACAATAGATTTAAAGGATGCTTACCCTCATGTCCCAATTGACTAAGAACATTACAGGTTTCTGAGGTTTGCCTTTCTGGACAAGCATTTTCAGTTTGTTGCTCTACCATTTGGTCTGACTACAGCTCCAAGAATATTTACAAAGGTTCTGAGTGCATTTTTTTTTTTAATGTGTTTTTATTTGAGAATAAAATTATATAACATAAAGACAGTCATATGGTTACATTTCAATCAGTGACATAAATATATTCCAAAATATTACATCAGAGTGATATAAAAGGTCACCACTGTGTATCTTGTATCTTATAGGCATAATATGACATTTTAACACGTAAAGATAAATGTAATTAGATGGGTAACCCGTGTTTGCTCAACTAAATTTATTTTATTTTTTTATCATAATTTTCAGGGTAATGTAGGTGTTCTCAATTTCCCTTAAACTAGGATAGAAAGATGTACTGGATAGATGGCAAATATCATGTGAAAGATAGGGATCACTCTTGGACCTCTGCAATGATTATATAGTGGCTTGAGGTTAAGATAGGGAATATATAACAAAGGAAAATATATGGGGGTGTAGTTGCTATAGGATGCAGTTTCCTACGCTTACGCCAGTGGAGTAAGGGGGGGTAGCACAGGAGATGTGGGTAAATTGTAGACAGAAATCCAGGGTCTGGATTAGGCCATTTTGAAACGTTATTTTGAACAAACTGTAAAAAACTCACTGAGTAGAAATATACGGAGGTATCAAAATAATACTTAAGGCTAGTAGGACTATAATAGTACAATAATACTTGCAAAGACTAGCATAATCTTTCAAATTATTTAGAACATATGGGCACCTAGAAAGCTAAGGTTTCGAGCCTAGTTATAACATGTGCTGTAGGTGTGTAATATGGATGTATTACAGAGTGATGTTGACTCCAAATATCATACCCATCAATTTTCAGAATCCCTTCCAGTTCAAAATATGTAAATGCATAGGCAATTCTAAACAAGTCATAGGAGCAACTCATAGCTGCCATTTGATGCTGACATTACCAACCTAGGACCAGCCTAAACATTTGTATAACCCCTCAACTAGTCTACCATCAAATTGAAGAAGACTACGTTAAATAATTCAATATTGTTAAGGAAAGTAAATTGTACATTGTGGGGACCGCAATTACAGATAACCCAGATTCATCTGACATTTATCATATCTATAGCTGACACATAGTTGATAATACCCAGAACATATTGGGAGTGATTAGGGAAAGTATAACAAGAAGCGTTCAAAAGACCTCTACTAATAAGAGGTTCTATAACACTGTTCAACTCTAGTATCCAGCTTAGCATTTAAACTACTTATGTAACATGAAGATACTACACAGCAAGGGACTTAGCGCATGTGGGTTATAGAGCTTAAATTTTAGGCTTTGCATGAGGCATGTATAGGTATATGGAAATGCATATGTCTCAGCATGGTCTTATTTTTCTGCCCCGGCCGCAGGCAGTCTACTGTAGAAGTCACAAGGCATTACCGTGTTCTCATGCCAAAGCCATTGTAATAGGCGCTTATACCCGCTTGCATAACATGTTAGTTTGGTATGTTCGCTACGTTGAACAACATAATTGGTCACTAGGTGGCATAACAGTACACAAGAATATATTGTCCGGTTTTAAATACCATAGACGTAACCACTTAAGCATTTTTAGGCAATCGTAACAGACATACCATATCAGACCAGCAAGTCATCATAGAGAATGTGAGATATATACTGTTGATGCGGAATGCTAGATATATCAGCTATAAACAAACACGTCTGTCCTGGTATACTGATTTGTCACGTAGGTTTTTTTTGTTGTTGTTGATTATAAGGAACATTATCATAACACATGGTTAGTAATTATAATACAATATCAGTACCCCTGCATGAGGAACGTTTCAAATACATGCGGAATAGGCATTATAGTGAGAGTCAGGAACAAGGTAATCAGCGTATGGGCTAAAGTAGTTTAACAAATTTCAGGCTCATGTCCCTAAAGCCTAGACAATACCAGACTTGTGGGTTATAGGTGTTAAATAACTGTAGGACGTTCTGGGTGCATTTTGTCTGTGATCAGATCTCATGGTATTGCATTGTTTCTTTACCTGGACAATATCTTGGTTCATGTTCCGTTTTTTCTTTTAGCAGAATCTCACACCAACTGACTCTTGTTGGAGGGTCAATTTTCCAAAGAGTTCTTTGGTTCCTAAGACAAAGGTAAATTTCTTGGCTTTCCAAATAGACTCAGTATCCATGAGTCTTTATCTTAAGAGAGCAGAGAAGGTTAAGATTAGTGTTAGCTTGTATAAACCTTTCAGTCCCTCTCGTTTCTCGTGGCTCTGTGTATGGAAGTACTAGGTCTCATTATTGCAGCCTCAGATGTAATTCCATTTGCTCAATTTCACATAAGGCCTCTTTACCTTTGTATGATGCATTAAAGGGACAGTGAACCCAATTTTTTTCTATCATGATTTAGATAGAGCATGACATTTTAAGCAACTTTCTAATTTACTCCTATTATCAAATTTTCGTCATTCTTTTGGTATCTTTATTTGAAATGCAAGAATGTAAGTTTAGATGCCGGCCCATTTTTGGTGAACAACCTGGGTTGTTCTTGCTGATTGATGGATAAATTCATCCACAAATAAAAAAGTGCTGTCCAGAGGTCTAGATGCCTTGTTTTTCAAATAAAGATAGTAAGAGAATGAATAAAAATTGATAATAGGAGTAAATTAGAAAGTTGCTTAAAATTGCATGTTCTATCTGAATCACGAAAGAAAAAAAAATTGTGTTCAGTGTCCCTTTAATGGTGCAGGGATTATACTCAGTGGTCCCAAAAGATATTTTTGGATCCCAGTACAAGTCAGACTCTAACTTAGAGGCAGGATCATCAGTTTATTATTCAGGTGGCTTCTTTTGCTCACCCTACCTGGACTGTGATCACTACAGATGTGAGTCTTTCAGGGTGGGGAGTTGTCTTGGGGTCTCTAACAGCACAGGGAATGTGGGATACTCGGGAAGCAAGGTTACTAATCAATGTTCTAGTGCAATTTTCAGGGTCCTTCCAGTTTGGCCTTTGTTGAAAACAAAGTCCCATCCCCATTTTCAGACAGACAATGTCACAGCAGTAGCTTATATCAACCATCAGGTAGGAGCTCACAGTTCTCTGGCAATGATGGAGGTGCCTTGGTTTCTCTCCTGGACAGAAGCCAGGGACACAAAACTAAGATTTTGTTTTCAGGATTCAGACAGAGCCTATAATTTCTTTTATTTTATTTTTTTTCCCAATATTCTTCTTTTATCAAATTTGCTGTGTTGCCATGGTATTCTTTGTTGAAGATGATGCCTAGCTAGTTAGTGTACATATGTCAGAAACACTATATGACATCATACACTGTCTAGTATAACATTGTTAGAAAACTGCTGTTGTATATTGCTCCAGACGTGCACATGCCTACAATTTTCTACCTGCTTTTGAACAAAGGATACCAAACGAACAACGTCAATTTGATAATAGAAATTAATAGTAACTTTTTTTTTTGCACTCCATATCTGAATCATGTTAGAAAAATGGTGTGTTTCATGTCCCTTTAAGGGTTTCGGCATCATATATTTTACTCTTTAACTAACAATGCAGTTGAGTATTTGGACATTGAGCCAATAAGTCATTGTTTCCCTTTAATTTGTATTGTATTGATTTTTTTTTTTTTTTTAAAAAGAGCAACATCATTACATGAACCTTTCCCCTCCAATGTATCTATGCACTCGCTGTAAACCAAATATCAAACCCCCTTTTATTTCTGTTTAATGAATTGTGTAAGTGCGCCTAGCTTGTTTGTTGTACATAGATAACTGGGGTTAGGAGCCAGGGTGTAAATGTATTGATAAACGACAATGTCATTTAAAATATAAGATAAAAATAAACTGACAATTCAAATAGAAACAGAATTTCTCATTTTCTTTCTTCTAAACTTGAAAAGTTTGCACTGTTAGCCAGGGGTTTTTTTTGTGCGTTTTTTTTTCTTTTCTGAATGTTAACATTCAGCAGTTCCCACACTGGTCTCTGTTCTTACTGTGCTTCAAAGGAAATTGTATGAAGGATCACGTTACTTTGCCTTGGGAATACGTCTGTGCTGCTTTATAAAACCCATGTTCAAACTTCAAAAATCATTGTCCTGTTTTTCCTCTATTTTAATTCTTGTGACTGCACATTTTTTTGGTTTTGTACATTTTATATGTTTGTTTAACTTTTTTTTTTTTGCATTGCTTCCCTGGTAAAGTCTCCGCCAAATGTCGTTAGATCAAAATATTAGCAACAGAGCTATTTTGTTAAACACAAACACGTATAAAATGTAGTTGTCGGGCATTCCTTTGTATTTATGGTGGGGGTTTTTTGTGAATTAAAGGGTCTCAGGACTGCTTTAGTTATAGTAAAGCTACACTGAAATACTGGTGTAAAAAGTAAGTTTTGTTCAGGTTAATAAAATACAAATGTGTGTTTAAAAGTTGAGATTGTAGATTTGTTATTTATTATTGTTTTTTGCTTTTTGTTTCTATTGGTATTTAAAGGGACAGTCTACTCCAGAAATTTTTATTGTTTTAAAAAATAGATAATATTTAAGCCTCTTCAGACGGCCCCCTTAATTCAGTTCTTTTGACAGACTTGCATACTCCTTAAACCCGCCCCGCAGAAACTGGAACAACATCACCCAAGACCAACTGCACCGCACCTTTAAACAAATCCTCCCCACCTACCTCCACAGATGCCAACTCCTCCGCCCGCAACCTCCACCGCTGGATCACAAACTGCTCCAACACCCTCGGCCCCCTCAAGAAACCGTCAAGCCGCCAAACCTTCAACAAGGCTAGCTGGTTCACCCCGGCCCTCCAGGACTCCAAACGCCACTGCAGACGATTGAAAAGAACCTGGAGATCCAGCAAGACCCTTCTCTGGAAAAGCTGCCTTTAAGGAAGCAATCACCACCCACCACCACCACCTCATAAAAACCGCCAAAAAAACACCAATCCAAGACAGAATCAACTCTAACACACACAACAGAAAGGAGTTGTTCTCAGTCATCAAGGAATTTTCTAAACCCAACAGCAACACCACCGACATCCCACCCTCCCAGGACCTCTGCGATACCCTCACTGCACACTTCCACTGCAAGATCCTCAACATCTATGACAGTTTCATGCCTCATAACTCAACTTCCACTACCCACCCCCCTACCCCTACTGACACCCCACCCAAATTCACCCTTCCACACCCCACACGGACTATTTGGAGCCCCCTCACTACAGAGGACACCCTCAGAATCATGAAATCAATCCACTCCGGCGCACCCTCGGACTCATGCCCCCATCACATATTCAACAAAGCAAGTGACACCATCGCCCCTGAACTCCGCCACAACATCAACTGCTCCATCAAAACCGGCACCTTCCTAGATGTCTGGAAGCATGCATAACTGAAACCCCTGCTGAAGAAACCCTCGGCAGACTCCACAGACCTGAATAACTTCTGCCCCATCTCTCTACTCCCCTTCCAGGCCAAAGTCATAGAGAAGTCCATCAACTTGCAACGTATTGACCACATTGAGGCCAACCACACACTGGACCACTCCCAATCCGGTTTCAGAAGAAACCACAGCACTGAGACCGCCCTCATCGCCGCCACAGACGACATCTGCGCCATGCTCGACCGAGGAGAAACTGCCGCCCTCATCCTCCTAGACTCCTCAGCAGCATTCGATACTGTCGACCACAACAACCTTCGCACCCGCCTACACGATGCCGGCATCCGCAGCAAAGCCTTGGAATGGATCACCTCCATCCTCATGGCCAGGACCCAGAAAGTCAGACTCCCGCCCTTCTCCTCCAAACCCACAGCAGTAAACTGCTGTGTACCGCAAGGCTCTTCGCTGAGCCCCACCCTCTTCAACATCTACATGGCCCCTCTCGCTGCCATCGTCCGACGCCAACGACCTCAACATCGTCTCCTACGCCAACGACACCCAGTTAATCATCTCACTCACCCGAGATCCCACCACCGCAAAAAAGAATGTCCTCGAAGGCCTGACAGCAGTCGCCGCCTGGATGAATGACAACCGGCTCAAACTGAACACAAACAAAACCAAAGTCCAATAAATCCGCATAGGACGACTCCTGGTGGCTCACAGCCATCGGTCACCCTCCAACCCCAATTAACCACGCACAAAATCTAGGCTTCATCCTGGACTCTTCACTCTCCATGGACAGACAAATCAATGACATCACCTCAACATGCTTCCACATTCTCCACCTGCTAAGAAAAATGAAAAGTGGATCCCTACCGAAACCAAGAAAACAGTCACCCACGCCCTCGTCAGCAGCCGGTTGGACTACGGCAACGCACTCTACGCCGACTCCACCATCAATCTCCCAAAAAGACTCCAACGTATCCAGAACGCCTCAGCCAGACTCAATCTCGACATCCCTCGCCAATGCCACATCACCGAACACCTAAGGAGCCTTCACTGGCTCCCCATCAACAAGAGAATCACCTTCAAGCTCCTTACCCACGCGTTCAAGGCCCTACACAACATTGGATCCGAATACATCAACCACCGCGTAAATTTCTACACCCCCGCCAGACAACTCCGATCGTCCGATCAAGCACTCGCAGTCATCCCCCGCATCAGCAACTCCATAGTGGGTGGAAGATCCTTCTCCCACATGGCAGCAAAGACATGGAACACCCTTCCCGCTGCACCTCAGACAATCCACCTCCCTTACAAAGTTCAGAAAGGACCTCAAAACCTGGCTCTTCGACTGAACGCCCATCCCCCCTCCTCCTATCCGCTTTCCCTTAGATACTTGAGACGCTTTGTATCTATTCGGTAAACATGAACTATCGCCCTCTAGCTGTGAAAGGCTTTCAAATGTATTCAGATAAGAGGCGGCCTTCAAGGGCTAAGAAATTAGCATATGAGCCTACCTAGGTTTAGCTTTCAACTAAAAATACCAAGAGGACAAAGCAAATTTGATGATAAAAGTAATTTGAAAAGTTGTTAAAAATTACATGCCCTATCTGAATCATGAAAGTTTAATTTTGACTAGACTGTCCCTTTAAGTGCTTTCTAATACTGTCTTTATTGCAGACATATGTAGTAAGTAAATAGATCAGTCTCTTTACGCACATAAGTAATGGTGCCAGATAAATATAACTTTGGGGATCTGGCATTTATAGACAAAGATGATCAAACTATTCCTTTTTTGCCTTTTATATATTTTTAGCACAAGGATTTGTTACACATAAATGTTTGTTATCTGTATTCCAACAGTGTCTGTTAGTTTACAAGTGTAATCCTAAGTGTATGCTTTGTCATAAAACATACATCATATATTATACAGGTTTTATCCTCATGTAAAGCATTTTAGACAACACATATGCATTTGGATTCAGGCAAATGTAAAACAATATAGTCTATTTTATTTTTTTGTTTAGTTTTTTTGATTTGTCTGGTAGCGATAAAGGAACGGACCCTTTAGCAAATTATTGTTTTTGCTGTTCACTGGCTTGTAGTCACTGGAAGACGCCATATTTTCCCCTAAGTGGGTCAACGGTACAGTAAACATTTCTCATTTTTATTTCTGTAGTGAATGGCAGATCCTCTGGTCCCCCCCAAGGCTGCAGTGGTTTTTTTTCTATTCTGTACTGGGGTGGTTCAGCATATAAGAAACTTACTCTGTTCAGTTACTGCCACGCTCTCTAAGCCCCTAGGCTGTCTCACTACGTTCTACCAACAGATTGCGCACATACACCCTTCCACTCAGCACATTCAATGCTCGCCCTGTTAAATTACTGCCTTGCTCACTAACACCTGAGGCTGTCTGACTACGTTTTTTCAACAGATTATGGTCATCCATCCTTCCACCAGTACCAAACAAATGCACACAATGAGTAGCAGTATTTATATTGTATCCATAGTACAGTGATAATGTCCATAAAGACATGTTTTCCAAAAATATTCTAGTTAAAGGTATAACTGATTCAGTGTAATACACACATATGCTGGCCATGACACATGCAACCTTATTCGTACCCTGTGCTTGATTAGTGATCTAGCGGTGGAGTGTATCGTACAATTCTGCGAGCAGGTGTGGTGTTTGTTGCCCTTAGCAATATTTAGGATAATATATCATAAAGACATTAATTGAGGGAGTTTAAATTAGAGGATGAATGTGAATCAGTGTCCTATGCTCAACACTCTCACACTTTTCAGTGTTTAGGAGTAGATGATATTTAGCCTATGTGGTATGAGATATAACCTGGTAAAGTTTGTTTCTAACATTTTAACTGGGACTAAGAAGTGGGCTGTTCTTTTAAAGAGTACTTATCATTCATTTACTAAATCATTCCATACCCAGTTTCCTCTGCCAAGGGTGAGAACTTTTAGTTGAAAACCCCACATTCACATAAATCTCTGATGAATATCTGTTCTATATTTCTATGGTGTTTTTTTTTTTTTTAGTAATAAAGATATCTGGAGTGGATTTCTGTACAGAACTGAGCAACTGTATGTCGCTAATATAATATGCTAAGCAATTACCCCATAGGACACTATCATAATATTTCTGAAACAGCAACACTTCATGGAACTTTGGCGACTTGAAATGTTAAAAGATCTCCAGTATGCTCAGTTTTATAAGGCTTTTAAATAACTAATGGCATGTAATATCCATAATGATTCAATAAAGTATTACATAAAGACAAAAGGCTCTTCCATTCTGCCCATAGTTTATTCTGATTTCTGTAATGGCGTTCAAGAATGTTTGGGATATGCATGAGCCCTTATTATAGGGACATTAAACACTAAATATATTTCATGCGCCTCCCTCTAAGCATGGGTTCTAAGTTGCACTGCAGCTATCTGAAGGAAAGTTACTGCACATGTGCAAACAGGTCAGCACTGGATTGTAGGGAAATATAGATTTCAACATGGTAGCACCCATGACTAGATGGAGGTGGGGAATAACCTCAATACTATAATTATAACATGTATTTAGTGTTTAATGTCCCTTTAAGAACTAAACTGGCATACAACTCAGAACTGAGTTTGGTAGCTTCTAGCATAATGTATCACAGTTTTAGTGATAGCTGTTGCTGTACATGTGCCTGCTTAGAGCTGGCAGTAGCATTGACGTACATTGAGTCATCACTAATACAATACATGGCCTCTCAGCATGTGTTTGTGTGATGGTACATAGGGCCTTTGTACATTGGTGTTACCGTGCACAGAGCATATGTGTATAAGCCCCACATACCCTCATTCAAAAATGTCACCTGCTCAGTGCTGGAAGTCTAATTACACCCCTGGAATTACATGAGATGTTTATAGATCAATAAAAATGTGTCATAAAATCTGTGTTTTCAATACAAGGAGAATAAATGTTATTTTGTGCAGGAAGCTCCCTTTCTTGTTAGTAACTTGCAGAAAGCACAATATTCCCCCAGTAAAAACATGGCAGCAATATTTATGTGACAATGGGTGGGTCACAATGGCAGTATTATGTAGAAATTATTACAAATTCATAAAATCTTCAGATGTACTAAAAATAAATGAGACGCATGGGACGACTCCTGGTGACCCACAGCACTCGGTCACCCTCTAACCCCAACTGACCACGCACAAAATCTAGGCTTCATCCTGGACTCCTCACTCTCCATAAACCGACAAATCAATGCCATCACCTCAACATGCTTCCACATTCTCCACCTGCTACAAAAAATCTTCAAGTGGATCCCTACCGAAACCAAGAAAACAGTCACCCACGCCATCGTCAGCAGCCGGTTGGACTACGGCAAACCACTCTATGCCGGCTCCACCATCAAACTCCTAAAGAGACTCCAACGTATCCAGAACGCCTCAGCCAGACTCATCCTCGATATCCCTCTCCAATGCCACATCACTGAACACCTAAGGAACCTTCACTGGCTCCCCATCAACTAGAGAATCACCTTTAAGCTCCTTACCCACGTGTTCAAGGCCCTACCCAACATCGAACCCGAATACATCAACCACCGCGTAAATTATTACACCCCTGCCAGACAACTCCAATCGGCCGACCAAGCACTCGCAGTCATCCCCCCATCAGCAAATCCACAGCGGGTGGAAGATCCTTGTCCCACATGGCAGCAAAGACATGGAACACCCTCCCGCTGCACCTTAGACAATGCACCTCCCTTACAAAGTTCAAAAATGACCTCAAAACCTGGCTCTTCAACTGAACGCCCATCCCCTCCCCCCTTCCTCCTATCCGCTTTCCCTTAGCGCCTTGAGACCCTCACAGGTGATTAGTTTGCGCTCTATAAGTACCCAATAGATAGATAGAATGTTTTTAATGTATTTCACATTGTCACTTAGTTAGCACAGTTTACAAGACTTTGCAGTTCAAAAATAGTGGGCAATTATGGACATGTGTGTGCTGTGATCTAACCAATCCGGGCATAGAATGCTGCCAGATCGCTCAGTCTTCTCCATGATGGATGAACTTTAGCCTCTCTGGAGGAAGTGGAACAAATACAATGTTTATAAGTATTTTACACCAAAAGCATGTAAGTTATTGCATTTTTCATTAAACATTTTTTTGGGATTACATTTTATATTTAATGTCTCTTTAAAGAGTTATCCTATCGGATTGTAGCCAACAAAATATTGTGAGATTTAAAATGCCTTTGTTGCTTCACCTACATCTCAAATGTTGTGGTGCCTTTAGCGTTAGGGTATCTGTTTCAGCCTAATGTCATAAACCTGGGGCTGTGATATCATCCTTTAGAACTATGCTGTTTCATTTGAGATATTTCAATAGCAAACTTTGTGGAGTAAAATATATATATATACTTTTTACAAATGTCTACCCCTCATTTTTGTTTGTATGTAGCTGAAGACTCTGAGATTCATTCATCCCTTGGGGTCAAGAGAGGGCTGCTGTGCAATGCATTGCTTTGTGTCATAGCCCTCGTCAACCAAAGGGTTAATGATCATGAACGTGAATAGTAGATTTTCAAATGTTTTTTCTCACTGCTGTACCTTTGCTTTCCACTTGGGGGCATAAGAATACTCTGCAGTAACAATGACCTTATCTTGTATGGTCATTCATTCTTAACTGTCTAATTGATAAGGTGTCTTCTGAAAACTCACATGCAGTTGTAATCTTACTATTTCCCGTCCAGTGACTTTCCTTTTGTTACAATTAGTAAAGAGCCTGTGAAGCTGGTAGCTTTTTCCTTTTAATTAAGATTAGAATAGCTGTGTTACTGAGTAATTCAGATCAAGCTTGCAGCAAGTAGCCTTTAAAATAAATAAAAAAGAGTATATATATTTATATAATATTTGTGGCATGGTTTTCAGGCACAGAAAGTTGGAGAAAATGTTAATATCTACAATATAAATTCAATCCTTTGTATAAAGAATATTTTGCCACGTCATTGTTCAGCTTTACATTACTTTTATTATATTTATATTACAATCATTGCATTTCTATCAAGCAACTATTCTAGTTTGGGGATAGAGAACCAAATCATTTGTAATGTTCACAGCAGCAGATATTCTATGGTGGCAGTGCTTTGTAACATTGTTTGTAGCTTTGTTATACACTGTAGCAAACAAGACTCACATAGAATACTGAAGACACTTGCACGCTTCTGAGCACCTATGAGCCAGCTAGATTTCTTCTTCAACAAAAGATACCAAAAGAAGAAAGCAAAAAAATATCAAAAGCTATCGAAAATCTATGTAAACATAGCCAGCAGAATAAATTACGCTCCAAGTGGGAGGTTGGAAAGATAAGTAATAAAATTGTTAATTTTCAATAGTTTCCTCTAAGTATTGGGCTTTGGTATACAGACAGAGATAAGATAAGGAAGCATTTGTGTATATATAAAGTGATAAAATAAGGAAATCTTATTTCCCTGCAAGATCTGCCCATATTAATGGGTTGTGGTGTCAAATAACAAATCCAGCTATTTCATATGCAAAAAATAAACCTAACTAATCAATTTTTCATAGAATTTATACTCTGCAGCTGGTATAACCAGTCATTAGAAACACATTAATGGAAAAATTATTTTACAGTTGTAATCTATCCCTTTAATTTACTTGTAAATATGGCAATTCACAACCAGAAATGTATCATGTCGTTCAGAGGTTGACCACGTTTATTTTTCAGAATTTCCTTACACTTTTTAATTTTATTTTGTATGTAACAGAATCTCTCATGTCTCTTCCCTAACATTTCTAATCTAAACTATATTTATTGGTTATTAAATACTTTTTTTTAGCTGTCATATGACAGCTTGGACTCTAAATTATTAACTTTGTTCTTCAAAAATACATACAGTAATTCATGTGAGCTTATTAATTAACAGGATTGTTAACCTTGTAATCGCTCACAACATAAGAAAGAAGTTACCTCTAACCCATAACTAATGTTATGGCTAGTGTCAGAATTTATTTGGGATAGATACGAAAGACCCATTGACGACATTGACAGGATGTGTTTATGTGTAAGTAGACACAAGGTGACCATATGATCTCTCAGCACACTGTTCCTTTGACAGTCTTGTGATCTTAATTTTCATCACATTCTTCTTTTTCTTTTCTTTTTTAAAATAACTGGAGCTTTTATCGTTGTCCTTATCTTCAAATGCTCAGCTTGTTACTGCAGCAATTATATCATCCAGAAGCCTTTCTGCAGGCAACATATTCAGAAGTTTATCTTCTGGCAAATCATCTATAAGCCTGCTCACCTATTCAGAAGTCTATCTTATGGCAGATCGTCCAGAAGCCTGCTCACCTATTCAGAAGTCTATCTTCTGGCAAATCATCCATAAACCTGCTCACCTATTTGGAAGTCTATCTAATAAGCCTGCTCACCTATTCAGAAGTCTATCTTCTGGCAAATCATCCATAAGCCTGCTCATTTATTCAGAAGTCTATCTAATAAGCCTATTTACCTATTCAGAAGTCTTATCTTCTGGAAAATCATCCAGAAGCCTACTCACCTATTCAGAAGTCTATCTTCTGGCAAATCATCCAGAAGCCTGCTCACCTATTCAGAAGTTGTTTGTCTGGCAAATCATCCAGAAGCTTGCTCACCTATTCAGAATTCTATCTTCTGGCAAATCATCCATAAGCCTGCTCATTTATTCAGAAGTCTATCTAATAAGCCTATTTACCTATTCAGAAGTCTATCTTCTGGAAAATCATCCAGAAGCCTACTCACCTATTTAGAAGTCTATCTTCTGGCAAATCACCCAGAAGCCTGCTCATTTATTCAGGTCTATCTTCTGGCAAATCATCCATCAGCCTGTTCAACTATTCAGAAGTTGTTTGTCTGGCAAATCATCCAGACGCCTGCTCACCTTTTCAGAAGTCTATCATCTGGCAAATCATCCAGAAGCCTGCTCATTTATTCAGAAGTCTATCTAATAAGCCTATTTACCTATTCAGAAGTCTATCTTCTGGAAAATCATTCAGAAGCCTACTCACCTATTTAGAAGTCTATCTTCTGGCAAATCACCCAGAAGCCTGCTCATTTATTCAGGTCTATCTTCTGGCAAATCATCCATCAGCCTGTTCACCTATTCAGAAGTTGTTTGTCTGGCAAATCATCCAGACGCCTGCTCACCTTTTCAGAAGTCTATCTTCTGGCCAATCATCCAGAAGCCTGTTCACCTATTCAGAAGTTGTTTGTCTGGCAAATCATCCAGAAGCCTGCTCACCTATTCAGAAGTTAATCTTCTGGCAAACCATCCAGAAGCTTGCTCACCTATACAGAAGTCTATCCTCTGGCAAATCATCCAGAAGCCTGCTCACCTATTCAGAAGTCTATCTTCTGGCAAATCATCCAGAAGCCTGCTCACCTATTCAGAAGTCTATCTTCGGGCAAATCATCCAGAAGCCTGCTCACCTATTCAGAAGTCTTATCTTCTGGCAAATCATCCAGAAGCCTGCTCATCTATTCAGATGTCTATCTTCTGGCAAATCATCCATAAGCCTGCTCACCTTTTCATAAGTTGTTTGTCTGGAAAATCTTCCAGAAGCTTGCTCACCTATTCAGAATTCTATCTTCTGGCAAATCATCCAGAAGCCTGCTCACCTATTCAGAAGTTAATCTTCTGGCAAACCATCCAGAAGCCTGCTCACTTATACAGAAGTCTACCCTCTGGTAAATCATCCAGAAGCCTGCTCACCTATCCAGAAGTCTATCTTCTGGCAAATCATCCAGAAGCCTGCTCACCTATTCATAAGTTGTTCGTCTGGAAAATCATCCAGAAGCTTGCTCACCTATTCAGAAGTCTATCTTCTGGCAAATCATCCAGAAGCCTGCTCACCTATTCAGAAGTCTATCCTCTGGCAAATCATCCAGAAGCCTGCTCACCTATTCAGAAGTCTTATCTTCTGGCAAATCATCCAGAAGCCTGCTCACCTATTCAGAAGTCTATCTTCTGGCAATTCAGAAGTCTATCTTCTGGTAATTCATCCAGAAGCTTGCCTTTTTGACCATTTCTTTAACAACTGTCCACTGGCCTTTTTATCACTTTATCACAGTGCAGAAGTTTTAGACTTTGGACAAATAATACTTTTTGCCTTTTTAGTTTAGTTTTAGTTTTCCTCTTCATTTATTTTGGCCATTTTCCTGCACCACTGTGAATTCAATACATATTCTTTCAGTTTCCTTTAAACTCGCATTTAGATTTCTTCCTAATGCAAGTCATGTAATACTGCCCTGTATTACTTTTGAGCAGAAGCTCTAAAAATGAAGATTGATTTTACATAATAATAATAATAATACTGTTATTCCCTTTGGTTCCTACCAAATGTGACACTCTACTTTCCCTAACAGACCTCCCTTTCTAGCAGGTATAAGTAGGAGCCAGTCAACTGCATACTTTTGGCTTAGGACAATGATAGACTTTCCACCAGATCCAATGAAATAACAAATTATGTTACCAAAAGTAATAATTGCCAAAGTCCTCAATAATCTTTCAAGGATTGTGTTTCGTAAACAGTATAAGAAATGTGTGCTGATAATATGTAACAAAATATATATATATAGCAAAATGGTATCATCCAAGATTTTAGCTTAGACTAACATCAGCACACAAATGTTACTCATTATGCATTAAGGTAAAATTTGATATTTATACACTAGATTCCACTATGCAGATTGCACCCTATGTGACACCTATGGTCTCTATCCAGCTCAGTTAACTGTTTAGGGCAAGCTTCATTTAACTGTCAGCCAATAGACCAATACTGTGCCTCAAGGTTTTAAGCTTTGTATCAATTAGTATAAGAAACGCCCTTTAGGAAATTAAGGTTCTAGTGGCTCCTAGGGCCATGTCAGTGTTATGATATCATAACATGAAGTTATAGGCTAAAATATTTTAACAAACATTGTGGCACCTGTATTGTCAATGTAATGAATGGCTAACTAGCCTGGAATGTTCCTATTATTAAACACTTCACCCCTGTTAAGGAGTATGTCGAATGGATCATCATCTAATCGGGGACCTCCAGGCCCAGGTTTGAAGATTCTAGAGAGGAGTCTGTAATGCAGGAGTTTACAAAATTCTCCTGAACTTCTTGCTCTGTCCCTCCTTCCTCTGTCCCTCCTTCCTCTGTCCACATTTATGTCCTTGTTTCAGTCAGCTAAATCCAATACTACTCAAGCTCCATATAGGAGTGCAGGAAGCCCCCTGAATTACCACTCGGGCTCTTCCTCAAACTGTTCGATCCCACCACTGATCACCTAGACTCTGACCCAGTATTGCTTGACCCATCCCTTGACTCAGGATGTTAGGTCTTATCCTGATACACCTAGTGTTTGGTTGCCAGAAGGAATGATAGTGCATATTAGACCTCTCTTACAGTAAAGCAGTTGTTTCTGGATTTAAGATAAATTCTTCCCCTAAATATATTTTTCTTATTGTAACCCTGGGACTGTTAGAGAAGATCATAGAGACTGGGAGAACAGTGAAGAATGGAAGAATGGTTACTTGTGCATGTGTTATTGATGCTATCTGCTGTATTTCATAACGATTGCCAGGAATTTGGGAAAATGTATGTGTAGTGGTGAATTAAAAATGTATTTCTTTTTAATGACACGATGAGTCCACGGATCATCTAATTACTAGTGGGAATATCACTCCTGCCAAGCAGGAGGCAGCAAAGAGCACCACAGCAAAGCTGTTAAATATCACCTCCCTTCCCTCCCACTCATTCTCTTTGCCTATGTTAGAGCAAGGAAGTGGTAAAGTTAGGTGTTAGAAAAAGCTTCTTCAATCAAGAGTTTATTATTTTCAAAGTGGTGCATGATTGTGATGCTTTGTCCTAGGGTGTAGCCGTAGTCCACATCAGTCTCTTCAGTAGAGCAGTGGTGGCTTTAGAGCAATGGGAACTTGTGGGACATAATTCTCACTGCGCCTCCCATATACTGATGCTGCCTGCCCTAACCCTGACAAACTGGATAATATTAGTAAGTTCTTTCTTTTCACAGGTCCATGGGAGGGAGAGGACCTCTCAAACCTGGGTGCTGCCTTGCTGTCAGGTAGATGAGGAGTTAAGTGCTTTCTTTATTTTCTGGGGGTAGAGAATATAAAAAGGGGCACTTTATTCAGGGACACATACAAGGGCTCAGGGGAGGCTCTTTTCGTATTGACAGCTGAAAGCAGGCACTGGGGCTTTAAAGTTTTATTGCGGCTAATGGTGGTTTCATTTTCCCGGCGGTTTCTCTTAGTTAATATAGACCGACCGGGAGAAGTCTTGTGTGACGCCCATGATGGGTGGGTTTACAGGAGGCGCCAAGCTGTGTTGGGCGCCTTTTGCCTGTGCTTCCTGTTGTTCGGAAGAGACAGCACAGCTTCTGTTTCTGGCGCTTTTCTAATGCGTGGTTGAAAACGGAGATTCGTTGCTGAGTCCAGACCTGTGAATAAATATCGTCTCCGTCAATCCCTTTCTGTTCCTCATGTAATTAAGCGAACTTTAAATTACAGGGATAGACTTTTTTCTGAGCCTTCATTCTCCAAGGAGGATACTGTTCAGGAGTCTAATGTTAATGGTCAATATATGCCACAGCTTTCTCCTCAAGCGTCCCAACTTGTTTCGCCCACACATGCAGTGCCCTGCGCTTCCTCTTTAACTCCCCCTGGAGTTACGTTGCAAGACATCGCTTCTCTCATGTCTTCTGCGGCTTCTGATGCATTATCTGCCTTCCCCATCTTGCAGGGAAAGCACAAGAGGAAAAGTAGACATTCTGTAGGTGAGGTTACTGACACAGTTGTTGCTATTTCGGATGTTCCCTCCCAGAAGCCTGAGGAGGAGGATCCTTTGGTAGCATCTGAGGGTGAAATCTCAGATTCGGACAGTGTAATACCTACTACTGATACTGAAGTTGTATCCTTCAGGTTTAAGCTTCAGCACCTCCGTCTGTTACTTAAGGAGGTTTTAGCTACATTAGATGACAGCGACAATATGGTTGTTGTGATTCCGAAGAAATCCAGCAAGCTAAACAAATATTTTGAGGTACCTTCCTCGATATATGTTTTTCCAGTACCAGACAGAGCTTCTGAGATCATTACCAAGGAGTGGGAGAGACCGGGTATCCCTTCCTCTCCATCTCCTATTTTTAAGAAGATGTTTCCCATAGCCGACTCAGACAAGGAGGCTTGGCAAACAGTCCCTAAGGTGGAAGGAGCTGTGTCCACCCTGGCTAAGAGAACTACTATACCCATAGAGGATAGTTGTGCCTTTAAAGATCCTATGGACAAAAAAATTGAGGGATTACTTAAGAAGATGTATGTACACCAGGGGTTACAATGGCAACCTGCTGTGTGGATTGCTACCGTCACTAGTGCGGCGGCCTATTGGTTTGATGCGTTGTCTGATGCTATTAAGACAGACACTCCTTTGGATGAGATTCATGATAGGATAAAGGCTCTTAAGTTGGCTAATTCCTTCATTACGGATGCTTCCCTACAGGTTATCAAGCTGGTAGCAAAGATTTCAGGTTTCTCTGTTTTAGCCCGCAGAGCCTTATGATTAAAACCTTGGTCTGCGGACATATCATCTAAATCTAAACTGTTAGCGATTCCTTACAAAGGGAAGACTTTTTGGACCGGGCCTGATGGAAATAATCTCTGATATCGCAGGAGGTAAAGGTCATCTTCTCCCTCAGGATAAGAGAAACAAGCAAAAGGGACGTCAGAGTATTTTCGTTCCTTTCAAAATTTCAAGGGAAATTCTTCCGCTTCCGCCACCAAGCAAGATCAGGCTAAACCTTCCTGGAGACCTAACCAGTCTTGGAGTAAGGGAAAACAGTCCAAGAGGCCTGCCATGGAATCTAAATCAACATGAAGGGCCTGCCCCCAATCCAGGACCGGATCTTGTAGGGGGCAGACTTTCCTTCTTCACTCAGGCTTGGGTTCGAGATGTTCAGGATCCCTGGGCGGTAGAAATAGTGTCCCAGGAATAACATTTCCAAATGAATAATTCAAAAGTTTCCCTCCCAGAGGCAGGTTTCTGCTTTCAAAATTATCTGTAGACCAGACAAAAAGAGAGGCGTTATTACATGTACGGGACCTCTGCATCCTGGGAGTAATAGTTCCTGTTCCTGTCTGGGTTTTTATTCCAATCTGTTCGTGGTTCCCAAAAAAGATGGAACCTTCAGACCAATTTTAGATCTCAAGAGTCTAAACAAATTATTCAGAGTACTGTTCTTCAAGATGGAAACTATTCGTTCCATTCTTCCTTTGGTCCAGGAGGGTCAATTTATGACAACAGTGGATTTAAAGGACGCAAACCTGCATATTCCCATTCACAGGGATCATCATAAGTTTCTAAGGTTTGCCTTTCTAGACAAACACTTCCAATTTGTGGCTCTTCCTTTCAGTCTTGCTACAGCTCCCAGAATTTTCTCAAAGGTTCTGGGATCTCTGCTGGCGGTGCTTCGTTTAAGGGACATTGCAGTGGCTTCCTATCTGGACAACATCCTGGTCCAGGCGCCATCCTTTCAACTAGCAAGGTCCCACACTGAAATTCTGCTATCCTTTCTGCGATCTCATGGGTGGAAGGTAAATCTGGTAAAGAGCTCCTTAGTTCCAAACACAAGGGTAACCTTCTTGGGAACCATAATAGATTCCCAGAAGTCAGGAAATCAAAGATTTTTTATTCTTGTCTAGCGCTTCAGTCGGCTCCTCGGCCATCAGTGGCTCAGTGTATGGAGGTAATCGGTGCTGATGGTTCGCTCGTTTCCACCTCAGACCTCTGCAGTTAAACATGCTCAGTCAATGGAATGGAGATTATACGGATTTGTCTCCTCGAATTCTACTGGAGCATGAGACATTGAACTCTCTTCAATGGTGGTTGTCTCAGGATCATCTCTCCCAGGGAACCTGCTTTCGCAGACCCTCTTGGGTGATTGTGACGACAGACACCAGCCTTCTCGGATGGGGAGCAGTCTGGGGCTCCCTAAGGGCACAGGGCGTTTGGACTTTGTCAGAGTCTGTTCTACCAATAAACATTCTGGAGCTGAGAGCAATCTTCAATGCTCTTCTAGCCTGGCCCCAGTTAGCCTCGGCCCAGTTTATCAGGTTCCAGTCAGACAACATAACTTCAGTGGCTTACATCAATCATCAGGAAGGAACGAGGAGTTCCTTAGCGATGATAGAGGTAGCCAAGATAGTTCAGTGGGCGGAATCTCACTCTTGTTGTCTGTCGGCAATCCACATCCCAGGGGTGGACAACTGGGAGGCGGACTTCCTGAGCAGGCAGACCTTTCATCCGGGGGAGTGGGAACTCCATCCGGAAGTGTTTTCCAGCCTGATTCTCAAATGGGGTCAGCCGGAGTTGGACCTTATGGCATCTCAACAGAATGCCAAGCTTCCGAGGTACGGTTCAAGGTCCAGGGATCCTCAGGCTGCTCTGATAGACGCTCTGACAGTACCTTGGACCTTCAAGCTAGCATACCTATTTCCTCCATTTGCTCTTCTTCCTCGGGTCATTGCCCGAATCAAACAGGAGAGGGTGTCGGTGATCCTCATTGCACCGGCCTGGCCTAGCAGGATTTGGTATGCAGAGCTGGTGAGCATGTCATCTCTTCCACCCTGGAGGCTTCCGTTGAGGAAGGACCTTCTACTTCAAGGGCCCTTCCTTCATCCAAATTTAGTTTCTCTGAAGCTGACTGCTTGGAGATTAAACACTTAATTTTATCCAAGCGGGGCTTTTCTGAATCGGTCGTAGAGACCATGATTCAGGCCAGTATACCTGTAACTAGAAAAATGTACTACAAGATATGGCGTAAATATCTTTATAGGTGTGAATCCAAGGGTTACTCTTGGAGTAGAGTTAGGATTCCTAGAATTTTGTCTTTTCTCCAAGAGGGTTTGCAGAAAGGATTATTGGCAAGTTCCCTAAAGGGTCAAATATCTGCCTTGTCTATTTTGTTACATAAGCGTCTGGCTGACGTACCAGGCGTACAATCTTTTTGTCAGGCCTTGGTCAGGATCAGGCTTGTGTTCAAACCTGTTACTCCTCCCTGGAGTCTTAATTTAGTTCTTAAGGTTCTTCAAGGGGCTCCGTTTGAGCCTATGCATTCCTTAGATATTAAGTTATCTTGGAAAGTGTTGATTTCTTCTGCTCGTAGAGTGTCAGAGCTCTCTGCATTGCAGTATGAGTCTCCTTATCTTATTTTTCATAAGATAAGGTAGTTTTACGTACAAAGATGGGATTTCTTCCTAAAGTAGTTTCTAACTGGAACATTAATCAGGAGATTGTTGTTCCTTCTTTGTGTCCTAATTCTTCTTCTCAGAAGGAACGGCTTCTGCACAATTTAGACGTGGTACGTGCTCTAAAATTCTATTTGCAGGCGACTAAGGATTTTCGTCAGTCGTCTGCTTTATTTGTGGGTTTTTTCAGGTAAACGTAAGGGACAGAAAGCCACGGCTACTTCTCTTTCTTTTTGACTGAAGAGTATCATACGTTTTGCTTATCAGACTGCTGGACAGTTACGGCTCATTCCACGAGGGCTGTTGCTTCCTCATGGGCATTAAAAAAATTAAGCTTCTGTGGAACAGATTTGCAAGGCTGCAACTTGGTCCTCTCTTCACACTTTTTCAAAATGTATAAGTTTGACACTTTTGCCTCAGCTGAGGCCGCTTTTGGGAAAAAGGTTCTTCAAGCAGTGGTGCCTTCTGTTTAGGTTCCCTGTCTTGTCCCTCCCGTATTATCTGTGTCCTGTAGCTGTGGTATTGATTCCCACTAGTAATTAGATGATCCGTGGACTCATCGTGTCATTAAAAAGAAAAGAAAATTTATGCTTACCTGATCAATTTATTTATTTTTTTGACACAATGAGTCCACGGCCCGCCCTGCTATATGACAGGTTGTGGGTTTATTTTAAACTTCAGACACCTCTGCACCTTGTTATTTCCTTTCTCTCCTATACTTCGGTCGAATGACTGGAGTGGGAGGGAAGGGAGGTGATATTTAACAGCTTTGCTGTGGTGCTTTTTGCTGCCTCCAGCTGGGCAGGAGTGATATTCCCACTAGTAATTAGATGATCCGTGGACTCATCGTGTCAAAAAAGAAATACATTTATCAGGTAAGCATAAATTTTCTTTTTCCATTACTGTTAAATAAAAAACCACCACATAACTGATTTATAACAAGTGTTTTTCAGTGTTAAAAAAAACAACAACTAAGTATTCCAAGTTTAACAGATTAGAGTACAAAAGTTGGAAGTGCTTGCAAAATCATTGTGGTTTCCAGGAAGGATGAAAATGACTTTTCTATGAGATACCTAGCAGACACATTTAAACCTTTTTTTAGGTTTAGCACTTTGTAGGTTTGTTGGGTGGCACTGGTCTGAGAAGTCACTATTAATCAGTATTTCCTTAATAGCAGGACCAAGACTGGACATGTGATGAAAGTAAAGGTAGCGTTTTTGTATTGAGTTACAAGTGTCTAAAATAATTTGCCATCTCTTGAGGTTCATGGACATAATTAGTTATTTGCAGCTATAGTGACGCCACGTAATCGGAATACGGTGAACTGCTGTGAGTGTTGATGCTTTTTTAATAATAATTCATTCTTACTGCCAGTTCAATCCGGAGGACAAAGTAAAATCTCATTCATCTTTTAACAGTTTTGTTGATTTTTTTTGTTCTCAGGAAGTGCTGCAGCGTCATGTATTATATGAAATGTAATTCGCACAGTACCATAGTCTGGGGTGAAGTGCCGCCTTTAAGATATGAAGGAATTTAGCGGCTACAAATATACATTCTGAGTGCTGTGTCCTGCAGTACAATGAGTCTGTTTAAAGACTATCAGCTATTGAGCGTCTGTCTCTGCTTGCCTTCCTGTTTGTGCTTTTACTTGCTTCTGAAGAATGCTTTTTTGAGATAGAGTTTAGCATGATAGATTAGAGAATGGTACACGCTGCAATTAGAAAGGCCAAGTTTCAAAAGGTAAAAAGGTTAGTGTCTCAGACTCAGTACGAGAATAATACCACTTCAGTGGCCCTTACAAAAGCCGCTCAGTACCTGCAGCACTTGAGTCCTGTAACCACTTTAAAGTAAACTATTTAAAGTTTTCTTCTCAGCATGTTATGCTGCTAAAGTCCAAGTCTGCTCTAGTTAAATTTTCCAAGTATATTTAATCACTTCAAAGGCCTCTCGCTAGGTATGTCATGTGTGCAGTTTATGTTGAAACTGGACAACCTTCTAGCATCACTGAAATACAAACAGATTAAATCTTAGCCGGGGACTTGATATGTATTTTTAAATCTGCACACCCTTGTGCTCCAGTAATATATGGGTACTTAAAATGGGTTCAGTCTGTACAAAAAAAAGCTTTAGTTCTATGCTGTGTTAATAACTATAGTTACAGCTAATAGGACTCTACTTGTATCCTGATGCAACCCAAATTGTGGGAAAAACCTGTACCAGCCTTCATAGTTAAACAGACATGAAAGTCAAAATTAAACTTTATTTAGATAGAGCAGACAATTTTGACATACAGTACATTTTACTTCATTCTTTTGTTATCATTTGTTGAAAAACATACACACAAATTATTAAACAGCACAACTCTAAACAAATAAAGCCGCTGGTTTTAAACAATTATTAGTTTATAACTAGATTTCAGGACACATAATTTATTTCTATATTTATACTTTAATAGCTACATTAACCTGAACCTTAAAAATATCTGTGTATGTCTGTAAAATACCAGATGTGATGAATCCCTACTCAGCAGATATAATCAGCTAGTTCCCTGTAGTACGGTGTTAATCTTACAGCAAATCTTGATTAAGGGTTTAGTCATAGAGGCCCATTTATCACGCTCCGAAAAGAGATCGCCGTAATTTAACCCGATCGAGTACGATCGGGTTGATTGACACCCCTATTGGCTGCGAATCTGCAGGGGGTGGCGTTGCACCAGCAGCTCACAAGAGCTGCTGCTGCAATGCTGAATACGGAGATCGTATTGCTCTCCGCATTCAGCGAGGTCTGGCGGACCTGATCCGAACTGTCGGATCAGGTCCGCCAGACCTTTGATAAATAGGTTGACTAAATTTACAGTAGATTTAGTCAACTATAATCTAATGGGATTAGTTAAAGTGTAACGCAAAATGTAGCTCTTTATTTTATAAAAAAAGAAAGCAGCACTTAGCAGTTTTTGGGGATAAAGTCGGCAGCTGTAGGGTGTTAGAAAAAAAAATGTCACTGTAAAGTGCCTTTACATTGCAGTCTATGGGAAATGTGTGTTATCAGTAAATATAAATGTATATAAGCATATACATTTACTTAGCTCCTCGCTGTGCTAGGCTCTTATGCCATGACACCCATTAAAGCCTATGGAAGCGTTCTATCGTGAGCGTAATGCTTCCCAGTAATGTGACCACGAGCTCGCGTTCGCATTGTTGACAACTTGTAATACCAGCGCACATTAACATGCGCTGGTATTACTCAGTGGAGCGCAAATATCGATTTCACAAAAGTGATATTTAGCACTCCACTTGTAATCTGGCCCTAAATACATTTCATGCACCTCCCTCTAATCCTGACTGCCACCATTTTGGAACCTAGGTTACACTGCAGGTATCTGAAAGAAACTTACTGCACATGTGCAAATGTATCAGCATTGTAATGCAGTGAAAACTAGATTTCAACATGGTGGCACCCATAACTAGAGCTATGTGGGGAATAACCTCAACATTATGCTTAGAAAATCGGTTTAGCGTTCAATGCCTCTTTAAGCACAAATTGCAGCCAATGTGTTGTGTAATAAATATTAGGATTATTATGGAATGGGCCTGAGCATTTAGTTCACATAGTACTCTGAAATATTAATTAGGCAAAAGTAATTATATTTTATGTCCTTTTCTGAAGCTACAAAGTAAAAAGACTAATTACTCCAAATAAAACTGACTCAAAACTTGTGGTGCTGGAAGAGATTTGATTGGGCTAAAGAGGAGGAGGAGGAATGTTGTATTTCAGATGTAGATTTTGCTTCCTGGATGTCTGCTTGGTGTTTGTTTTCTAGATAGCTCTGTGCAATCAGGTTAATAAATAAAGAGAATCCTATGTTTACCTAGATGTAGACAAAGACTAGCAAGTGAAGCCTGGGAAGTCACCTGTCTAACTGGCTCTTGTCATGCTGTAGTGGTCTAATCACTTGACCCGGAGCAAATGTTTACTGTGGTTTTAATGCACAAAGTCTTCTTTATACACACAACTGCCCTTGTATAAGAGTTGTTCATCTGTTTGTTGATCATTTACTAGAAAATAGTTCAGCTTATTCTTCCTAAGCACAATCATAGGAGCCTAGTGCTCACCTACCCCTGAATGAGCATTCACTCTTTATTTAAAGGGACATATGACAGTTTAAGGGACAGTAAACACCAAAAATGATAATCCCTTTATTTACCATTCCCCAGTTTTGCATAACTAACTCTGTTATAGAAATATACTTTTAACCTCTGTAATATCTTGTATCTAAGCTTCTGCAGACTGCCCCCTTATCTCAGATCTTTTGACAGACTTGCATTTAAGGCAATTAGTGCTGACTCTTAAATACAATTGCATCAAATATGGTGTTAATATATTCAGAACATATTTACACTTGACCAGTATGTTCATTTATTCCAAAGCTTCATAAAAGTCTTTCATGTCCCTCTAAAGCAATATGATACCCACAGTTTTCTTTTCTGATTCAGACAGATCATAGCATTTTACAAAGATTCCAATTTACTTCTATTGTCAAATGTCCCTTGTTCCCATGATATTGTGTGTTGGAGAGATACCTAGGTAGGTATCTGGGGCACTACATGGAAGGAAATAGGCAGCCATCTAGTGCTCTTGCAAAGGGATAACATTCTTGCAAAACTGCTGCCATAAAGTGCTCCCGAAATGGACCGGCTCTTAAACCTATGTCCCTGCTTTTAAACAAAAGATACCAAGAAAAAGAAGAAAAATTGGTAATAAGAAAGTTGTTTGAAATCACATGCTTTATCTGAATTATGAGAGAAAAAAATTGGGTTTCATATCCCATAAAATACATTTTATTTTAATTAATATCCTTGAAAAGCATACCTGTGTAGGCTCAGGAACAGCAATACTCTACTGGGATTTGGCTGGTGCTTGGTGGCTACGCACATATTCCTCTTGTCAATGGCTCATCCTATATGTTCAGCTAGCTCCCAGTAGTTCATTGCTGCACTGGAGCTGTCTTTTGCAAGGGTTAAACATACAGTTATATCCAAGCAATATAATGATCCTGTAACACATTAGAGCATTTTCTTTTTGCTCTTTTAGGTTACTAACCTCTCAGTGCTGCACCTGTAATGAAGGTCATACAGTGCATCTCCCAAAGGGCGACACTTCTTATACTTGTTCTTGATTTAGGTTACTAACCTCTCAGTGCTGCACCTCTAATGAAGGTCATACAGTGCATCTCCCAAAGGGCGACACTTCTTATACTTGTTCTTGATTTAGGTTACTAACCTCTCAGTGCTGCACCTGTAATGAAGGTCATACAGTGCATCTCCCAAAGGGGACACTTCTTATACTTGTTCTTGATTTAGGTTACTAACCTCTCAGTGCTGCACCTGTAATGAAGGTCATACAGTGCATCTCCCAAAGGAGACACTTCTTATACTTGTTCTTAATTTAGGTTACTAGCCTCTCAGTGCTGCACCTGTAATGAAGGTCATACAGTGCATCTCCCAAAGGGGGGCACTTCTTATACTTGTTCTTGATTTAGGTTACTAGCCTCTCAGTGCTGCACCTGTAATGAAGGTATCTCCCAAAGGGGGACACTTCTTATACTTGTTCTTGATTTAGGTTACTAACCTCTCAGTGCTGCACCTGTAATGAAGGTCATACAGTGCATCCCCCAAAGGGGGACACTTCTTATACTTGTTCTTGATTTAGGTTACTAACCTCTCAGTGCTGCACCTCTAATGAAGGTCATACAGTGCATCTCCCAAAGGGGGACACTTCTTATACTTGTTCTTGATTTAGGTTACTAACCTCTCAGTGCTGCACCTGTAATCAAGGTCATACAGTGCATCTCCCAAAGGGGGACTCTTATCCTTGTTCTTGATTTAGGTTACTAACCTCTCAGTGCTGCACCTGTAATGAAGGTCATACAGTGCATCTCCCAAAGGGGGACACTTCTTATACTTGTTCTTGATTTAGGTTACTCTGAGTGCTGCACCTGTAATCAAGGTCATACAGTGCATCTCCCAAAGGGGACACTTCTTATACTTGTTCTTGATTTAGGTTACTAACCTCTCAGTGCTGCACCTGTAATGAAGGTCATACAGTGCATCTCCCAAAGGGGGACGCTTCTTATACTTGTTTTTGATTTAGGTTACTAACCTCTCAGTGCTGCACCTGTAATGAAGGTCATACAGTGCATCTCCCAAAGGGGGAAACTTCTTATACTTGTTCTTGATTTAGGTTACTAACCTCTCAGTGCTGCACCTGTAATGAAGGTCATACAGTGCATCTCCCAAAGGGGGACACTTCTTATTAGTGTTCTTGATTTAGGTTACTAACCTCCCAGTGCTGCACCGGTAATCAAGGTCATACAGTGCATCTCCCAAAGGGGGATACTTCTTGTACTTGTTCTTGATTTAGGTTACTAACCTCTCAGTACTGCACCTGTAATCAAGGTCATACAGTGCATCTCCCAAAGGGGAACACTTCTTGTAATTGTTCTTGATTTAGGTTACTAACCTCCCAGTGCTGCACCTGTAATGAAGGTCATACAGTGCATCTCCCAAGGGGGACACCTCTTATACTTGTTCTTGATTTAGGTTACTAACCTCTCAGTACTGCACCTGTAATGAAGGTCATACAGTGCATCTCCCAAAGGGGACACTTCTTGTACTTGTTCTTGATTTAGGATACTAACCTCTCAGTGCTGCACCTGTAATCAAGGTCATACAGTGCATCTCCCAAAGGGGGACACTTCTTATACTTGTTCTTGATCTAGGTTACTGACCTCTCGGTGCTGCACCGGTAATCATGGTCATACAGTGCATCCCCAAAAGGGGGACACTTCTTATACTTGTTCTTGATTTAGGTTACTAACCACTCCGTGCTGCGCCTGTAATGAAGGTCATACAGTGCATCTCCCAAAGGGGGGCACTTCTTATACTTGTTCTTGATTTAGGTTACTAACCTCTCAGTACTGCACCGGTAATGAAGGTCATACAGTGCATCTCCCAAAGGGGGACACTTCTTATACTTGTTCTTGATTTAGGTTACTATCCTCTCAGTGCTGCACCTGTAATGAAGGTCATACAGTGCATCTCCCAAAGGGGGACACTTCTTATACTTGTTCTTGATTTAGGTTACTAACCTCTCAGTGCTGCACCTGTAATGAAGGTCATACAGTGCATCTCCCAAAGGGCGACACTTCTTATACTTGTTCTTGATTTAGGTTACTAACCTCCCAGTGCTGTACCGGTAATGAAGGTCATACAGTGCATCTCCCAAAGGGGGACACTTCTTATACTTGTTCTTGATTTAGGTTACTAACCTCTCAGTGCTGCACCGGTAATGAAGGTCATACAGTGCATCTCCCAAAGGGGGACACTTCTTATACTTGTTCTTGATTTAGGTTACTAACCTCTCAGTGCTGCACCTGTAATGAAGGTCATACAGTGCATCTCCCAAAGGGGGACACTTCTTATACTTGTTTTTGATTTAGGTTACTAACCTCTCAGTGCTGCACCTGTAATGAAGGTCATACAGTGCATCTCCCAAAGGTGACACTTCTTATACTTGTTCTTGATTTAGGTTACTAACCTCCCAGTGCTGCACCGGTAATCAAGGTCATACAGTGCATCTCCCAAAGGGGGACACTTCTTTTTTTTTTTATTATAATTTTTATTGAGGTTAGATGCATAATACATGAAAAGCAGAAAAGGAGTAGTCTCTTACATTTCAAAAAGAATACATTATCGCGTCTTAGACCTTACAAGAGTTCAGGCCTACCAACTAAATACACTCAACCTCATATTTTCCAATTTTTTCCTGCTAGAAACTCAATAATAAAACAAAAGAAACTTACATACGTCCTACATGCATAATGTCTAAATTATATAAAAAAAAAAAAAAAATAAACAATTTGATCATGTCACCTGCCTGACTGCTTTAACTATACCAACTAACTTTATAAACATAAGAATTTGGATTTGAAGCTGTTTTGTATCTTACTTTACACATATATATTTGAACTAGAAACTTAAAATATAAAACAAGAGGAAAAAGAAAAGAAAAAAAATTAGAGGGGGGGGGGTATAATTGTGTTCTCTCTAAATATTAAATTTCTAGCTGCTAGAATGACTAGATTTGCAATTTTGGAGTCGGTGTAATTATTATTATTATCGACTAAAAAAACAACATTGGCCAGGGACAATTTAAGAGGAATGATTTTTAATGACTTATTTATCCAATATTCTAACGTATACCAAAACTGTTTGATTTTTGGACATTCCCATAACATGTGAGCTAAATCTGCTGCAGGGAGTCTACACTTAGGGCATTTATTAAAATTTATGTTATACCACCTGTAACCCTTCTCCGGTGTGTAATATGTTCTATGTAATAGTTTTAAATGTGATTCTCTCCAGGTCTCCGACATAGTTGCTTCCTTCGATAATTGAATTGACCTGGCCACTTGTAAATCACTATTTACATTGACCTGATTTGCCCATTTTTGAGCAATGTTCATTAAATTTTCGTCTCCTTTGTATGATACAAGCAGATTGTACCATGGGGCTATGGAAAATAGACCCGTTCTATTTAGTGTTATCCAGTTCTCCAGCTTGCCCCATGACCATTTCCAATTATATTTGTTGATTAGATGCCAAGCATAATGTCTAGTCTGTAAGTACATGAAAAATTCCTGATTTCTTACATTAAATTCTAATTTCAATTCTTCGAACGTCTTAATGACACCTGATTCTTGCTCAAAAAGGTGAGAGACTTTCGTTAGTCCTTGGCTATGCCAATTGTGTAAGATTTGATTTTGTGTGCACTCTTGGAACTCTGGATTCCCTAAGAACGTTTGGTATGTCGGTATTTGAGTATTAATCTGAATGTAGGAGCCAATTTTCCCCCAAGCTTTAAACACTGTGTATATAGTCTTCAGATTTTTTATTTGTTTAGGTATTTGCTGAAGAGGAATGTGCAAGAGTGAGATTGGCGAGAATGGTTTTGTCATACTATGTTCAAGAACATAATCCGAGAAGTGATTTGTTTCTGCGATCCAATCAACCGCAATACGTCCTAGGAAGACCAGGTTATATAAAAGTAGATCCGGTAGTGCCATCCCACCTTTTTGTTTAGGAAGTGATAATCTCTTTAAGTAGATCCTGGGTTTCTTGTCTTGCCATATGAATTTACGAAGGGCTATATTAAACTTCCTGACATCGTATGTTTTTAAAATTAATGGAAGATTTTGGAACAGATATGTAATCTTTGGTAATATAACCATTTTATAAAGTGCTATGCGTCCTGCTATTGAGAGGGGAAGATTTTGCCAATTCCTCATTTGTTGAGTTGCTTGCTTAAGAATAGGAGTAAAATGTAATGAGTACCATTCTTGCGGGTTTGCTGAAATGATAATCCCAAGATATCGAAATGAACTAGATACTATTTTGAACGGATTGTCGATCAGGGAGTCATTTTTTACCCTTAGCCAAAGTAATTCTGATTTAGTAGTGTTCATTTTATATCCTGAGAAAAGACCAAAATTATCAATTATATTTAATAACCTGGGGATATTCTTATTGGTATTGGCTAAATAAACCAACAAATCATCAGCGTATAATGCCACTTTAGCCTCTTTTCTGCCAATTGTAATACCTTCTATTTTTTGTCTTATCAAAATAGCTAACGGCTCAATTGCCAAATCAAATAGCAAGGGTGATAAAGGACACCCTTGCCTAGTGCCTTTTTCTAGCTTAATTTTTTTCGATACCTGACCATGAATCACTAAACTTGTTTATGCTTTTGTGCAGATGTTTTTAACTATGTTGAGAAAGTTGTTTGATAAACCGAACCTGCTTAATGTGTCGAATAAATGATAATGATTAACCCTATCGAAGGCTTTCTCAGCATCTATTGCCACTACTGCTGCATCTGGATATGATGCTTGAAATATCCTCAGAATGTTTGAAATAATCGACCACCAGAAGGAGTTGTCTAATTTTGGCGGCTGAACTGCGGTTATACACTTCTTATACTTGTTCTTGATTTAGGTTACTAACCTCTCAGTTTTGCACCTGTAATGCAGGTCATACAGTGCATCTCCCAAAGGGGGATACTTCTTATACTTGTTCTTGATTTAGGTTACTAACCTCCCAGTGCTGCACCTGTAATCAAGGTCATACAGTGCATCATACAGTGCATCTCCCAAAGGGGGACACTTCTTATACTTGTTCTTGATTTAGGTTACTAAACCTCCCAGTGCTGCACCGGTAATGAAGGTCATACAGTGCATTTCCCAAAGGGCGACACTTCTTATACTTGTTCTTGATGCACTAAAATGCCTTCCCCTATTGGAAATATTAGGATTTTTATTGACTTATAACCAATGACCTTGTGCTCGGTTAGCCCTAAGTGTATTTCTAGTTTCTCTCTTTCATAGAATAAAAAAGTGCACCATGTTCATGTTTAAGACTCTTCCAAAAGATTTAAATGTATGGGGCTAGAAGGGAATTTGTCCATAAAAGTGGGATTGTTTCTCCAATAAATATGGTTTTTGTTTCTGGAATCCATTTAAAGGGGCATGCAAACCAAATATTTTCTTTTGTGGTTCAGACAGAGCACACAATTAAAAAAAAAAGTTTTCAATTTACTTCTATTATCAAATTTGCTTTGATCTCGTGGTATTCTTTGTTGAAGATATACCTAGGTCTGGAGCACTATATGGCTGAAAAAAGTGCTTCATCTAGCTCTCTTGCAAATGGATAATATTCTTGCAAAGCTGCTTCCATATAGTGTTGCAGACACGTCCAGGCTTGAGTTTACACCCCTGCTTTTAAACAAATCATACCAAGAGAACAAAGAGAATTTGATAACAGAAGTAAATTGGAAACTTATTTAAATCGGTATGCTCTATCTGAATCATGAAAGAAACATGTTGGGTTTCATGTACCTTTAAGGGATGTTAAATTGCAAATGTAATCTATTGCCTATAAAAATAATACAGTATTGAAATATATGTGCAATGATTATTTTGTCTGCTTTTACTGTAAACCACCTCTGAAAATTGTTTATATTCCATTTGCTCCAGTGAGCAGTAGATTGCAGATACAAATACACCCTTAACATAAGTTAACATTGTCTCACCCTGCAACAAGCTTGTTTAAATTTGTCCCTAATTGGCCACAACAAAGGAGACCAGTGAATTTCACCAGGCACTTCAGTGAGTGTGTCCATAAACCGTTCTTGGTTTGTAGCTCTTTGTGAATTGTGCTTAGAATATGTTTACATTATTTAGAACATCTCTTGCTGTGTAGTGCTTATGTCATATCACTTGATGCAGCATATCTACAAAAAGCCGACTAGAAAATATCACATAAGCATCTCTGTAAAAAAAGTAAGGTATTTTACAACAAACTTTCTTCAGCTCCCATGAGCAGTTATTCCTCAGTTACTCATTTAACTGTTATCTGCATGGTGGAAAAAAAAACATATTATCAATGTGTTTGCTTTTCTTTGATCTCATGGGATTTCACCAAAATGTTGCCAGATTTCATAGTGAACTTACTTAAACTGCAATGGGAAATAACATGACTGTGCTGCACATACCACATACACACTCCTTGCTAGTCACAGGACTAGAATCCTGATTGGCTGCTTAAAGTCTCTTTACAATAGTATGTGGCTATTAAAGACATTTTAAGGTAAACTATCTTTATTTTTTTACAGGAAGATGGTGATAGTTTCTAGTCTGCTTTTTACGGGTATGCTGCAGTTATTCAGTTACATGTACCTTTAATTGCTATGCATATATATTAAAAAAAAACATAATTTAATGTAATTTTAAAGATATACTTCAAAGATCCCTGAAATGAAGTTGCTAAAACACAACACTCAGAAGTTGTTTGCAACAAAGTCACAAGCGCAAACACCTTGTTGATTTACAGTGACCTTACTGTATATTGCGTGTGGCTCGTTGGTTAATGCCTATAGCTTACAAAACTGTTCTTTGTTCATCTCGTGTCTCCTCTTCTGGTAACCCAGTGTCTAGACTGCTAGAGGTACTTCTGCTTTTGACTCATAAGTACTTCGTGGTATTTGGATTGATATTGTGCAATAAATTTTAAAATGTAATGGCATCGTCACATGGAAAATTCCCTTATCGTAATCTAAAAAATCCTGAGATATTGTTTATATTTATATATTCATTTACTTTAGACAAAATGTGAAATTAAAGGGGCGTTCAAATTATATTTGTATTTATGCATCAGATATTATTCACTTGTATTGCAAAAGATCTGCCTGCAAAATAAATGTTTTGAATCTGTAATTTTGTTGGAAACATGCATTGTTTTGCAGGCCTGCGACACACTCCTTGAAAAGCTTCTTTAATTTTCTTAATCTTTCTTTCGTTACTGTGCCAAAATTCCACTCAAGCAGTTGTTTTCATGTTGTTCTTAACTATATAGTCTGTGTAAATATATGACTTAAAGGACCACTACATACAAATACTCACAAGCAATACAGTGCAATAGCTTAACATAGATTTTAACCGCACATAGGAACCATAGGCCAACAAGTCTGCTCAAAATTTTCTAAAACTGTTAGCTTATCTAGTTTGCAGGATAGCCTTATGCTTGAAGTCCCCCATATTGTTTGTCATTACCACCTCTAATAGAAGTTTATTTCATGAATCAACCACCATTTCTGTGAAGAAATGCTTCCCCAAATAACTGCTGAACTTGCTACCCTTCAGCTTGAGATCATGACCCCTTATTCTTGAATTATTATTTTTATGAAAAATACTCACAGCCTCTGCTTTACTAAATACCTTAAAGGGACACTCAAGTAAATAAACTTTTATGATTCTGATAGAGCAGCCGTTTTAAGACACTTTCCAATTGACTTCATTATCAAATTTTGCACAGTCTTTTTATATACTGCTTTACCTGCAGACTCAGTTCATTTTTATGATCTCATTCTTGAGAACAACAGGTTATGGTTTTACTGAGCAAAAAAAACAGCTATTTCAAAAACACAAAGAAACAGTTTCCCATACATTTAATACTCTGCAGTAGGTATTTGGAACTTATTAAGAGGAAACAAATTTTATAGTACAGTGTTCCTTTAAATGCAAAAGCAATAATTAGATTGTTACCAATCTGACAAATGTAACCAGCAATTTGTAATACTTATTTAGAGGTAAAGGTGAATAGGAGTGTGCTAACGATATGATACTATATACCTCTTTAAAAGACACTATCCCTATAATGTGTCAAAGTATCAATTAGACAAATGTTAAAGGGACATTATACACTCATTTTTTTCTTTGCATAAATGTTTTGTAGATGATCTATTTATAAAGCCCATAAAGTTTGTTTGTTTTTTAAATTGTATAATTTTGCTTATTTTTAAATAACATTGCTCTGATTTTCAGACTCCTAACCAAGCCCCAAAGTTTTATGTGAATACTGTCAGCTACCTTCTCCAGCTTGCTCCTGTTTGTGTAAAGGGTCTTTTCATATGCAAAAGAAGGGGGAGTGTCTTATTTGCCACTTGCAGTGGGCTTTCCAGCTACCTTTTCAACAGAGCCAAACTGACAGCTTCTAAACAAGTTTTTAAACTGTTTTATACTGGATTTTTATATCAGTATCTGTGCATCTTATTCTTTATAGTAGTGTCTATTACATGCAGTTATATGAAAATGAGTGTATACTGTCCCTTTAAGCTTTATGGGCTTACAGATAAAGAGGGTGCCAGAGGCCAAAAGTATCAAACACTAAATGTTATCAACAAATAAATCATTTATTAAAAACAATAAATATACAGCCTAAAATGGACGTCTCCCTATAACATGGTAATAGTTCTTAAAAATGGTTAAAAACATATATTGCACAGATATGATATAATATGGCTAGAGACAAAATTGCATGTAGCTAATATCATATACGATCTATACCCAATACTAATTTGCACAGTGTTAACAGGACAATGTCCGTGGTGGAAAGCTTAAAAATATAAAATATGGCTTATATGAGTTGCAATCTGTTCATGACAAAAAAGTTCCGATATCAGGTTAATGAAAAATAAAGTGGAACCTGCGCAGAGTATTTGAGGGATATCCCATCTTACAAAACTTATGGATTATATACAGATGATTGTTCATATAATTTCCATATCAAACATTAATGTAGATGATAATCCTGGTGTGTATTAAAACACTGTACTTTACCACACTTTTGGCTTGATGTTCTTTGGTCAAATCGTGGACCGCTGGAGAAACTGCTGCCGCTCTCCCGAGCTGTGAGTACAACCATACACACGTGTTTGGACGACGTCTGACGTCACGTCTCATCCGTTGATTTTCAGTTGAGGCAAATGACAGCGCACTGACAGCGGCTGTAAAAGGGTTCAAAAACAGTGACGAAAGTTTATTCCTTCAACCCTGTGTATTTCACTCGGGCTAGAAATATAGTGGGGTATCCAAATTCCTCCACACTATATATATTACAATCAAGTTGCAGGAAAAATTGCTAAAGGTTAACCCGGGTTAGATAGCAATAATGTAGATGATGATATTGGATAATTTGTAATACTTGCCCAATGGGAAAACTGCTGATACAGGCCATATAGGTATCGGGTTTGTTAAAATGCATTGGCTAAACATATCAATCAGTAAACTTTAATATTTGATGTAGTGTTTTAGTGTCCCTGATAACTCTCCTTATCATCTGTGCCTTTAAAGTCAGGTGTGCTTACCCATGAACTCTGATTATTACCTGAGTACTCCTTGTCATTTGTGCCTTAAAAAGTCAGGTGTGCTTACCCATGAACTCTGATTATTACCTGAGTACTCTCCTTATCATCTGTGCCTTTAAAGTCAGGTGTGCTTACCCATGAACTCTGATTATTACCTGAGTACTAATTGTTATTTGTGCCTTTTAAAGTCAGGTGAGCTTACCCATGAACTCTGATTATTACCTAAATACTCTCCTTATCATCTGTGCCTTTAAAGACAGGTGTGCTCGTGGCCGCCATCAGGGGGTGAATAGGGTGACTCCTGCCAAGGGGCCCCATGAGGCAAGCACAACTATTATATAAAAAAAAGAAATTGTTTACATTTTGGCAGTCACCAGAGGGTTCTACAGGAGAGTGCTATTCAGCGTGGGAAATGTCATTACAAGGAGTAAAGCATTAGCATTTGAGAGGATTTCTGAGTGTGCACTAAACCACTATGCACAGTCTGAGACAGACTTGGCACTTCAGTTTGCACGGTGTGTGCCAAAGTCAGGCGGCAGATCACTTTCATTTGCAGAGTAGATAGGACTTACTTAGTAAATGTTTTTTATTTATTTGTGCAATTTCAGATTGTAACTTCAGTGTGGTAGTTGTGTGGTGGGGCCAGGGGTCCATAAAACACATGTTTTAGCAATATACAGCAGTGTAATTATGATTACTTGACAATGCTGTAGAAATTCTATATTTAAAACCATGCAGAAATGTTTCCTCCTCAATACACAAATGGTATCTGCCCTTTCTCCAACATTGGTGTGTCCGGTCCACGGCGTCATCCTTACTTGTGGGAATATCTCTTCCCTAACAGGAAATGGCAAAGAGTCCCAGCAAAGCTGGCCATATAGTCCCTCCTAGGCTCCACCCACCCCAGTCATTCTCTTTGCCGTTGCACAGGCAACATCTCCACGGAGATGGTTAAGAGTATGTGGTGTTTAGTTGTAGTTTTTTATTCTACTATCAAGAGTTTGTTATTTTAAAATAGTGCTGGTATGTACTATTTACTCTGAAACAGAAAGAGATGAAGAATTCTGTTTGTGAGAGGAAGATGATTTTAGCAGACAGTAACTAAAATCCTTTGCTGTTTCCACATAGGACTGTTGAGATGAAGTAACTTCAGTTGGGGGAAACAGTTAGCAGACTTTTCTGCTTAAGGTATGACTAGCCATATTTCTAACAAGACTGTGTAATGCTGGAAGGCTGTCATTTCCCCTCATGGGGACCGGTAAGCCATTTTCTTAGTCTCAAGCAGAATAAAGGGCTTAATATGGGCTATAAAACTGGTAGACACTTTTATGGACAAAATCGATTGCTTTATTTTGGCATTTTATACATGTTTATGCTGGTATTTCACACTTATAAACTTGGGGAACGTTTTTTAACGTCAGACACCTTTTCCAGTCAGGAAGGGCCTTCCCAGTTGTAGGCTGAGCCTCATTTTCGCGCCATTACTGCGCAGTTGTTTTTGAGAGCAAGACATGCAGATGCATGTGTGAGGACCTGAAAATAGTTGGAAAAGTTCCTAGAAGGTGTCATTTGGTATCGTATTCCCCTCTGGGCTTGGTAGAGTCACAGCAAAGGCTGTAGCTGGGACTGTAGAGGGGTTAAAACTGTAACCGGCTACGGTTTCGTTATTTTAAGGGTTAAAGCTCTGAAAATTGGTGTGCAATACTTTTAATGCTTTAAGACACTGTGGTGAAATTTTGGTAAATTTTGAACAATTCCTTCATATTTTTTCACATATTCAGTAATAAAGTGTGCTCTGTTTAAAATTTAAAGAGACAGTAATGGTTTTGTTTTAAAACGATTTTTGTGTTTTACTGACAAGTTTAAGCCTGTTTAACATGTCTGTGCCTTCAGATAAGCTATGTTCTATATGTATGAAAGTCAATGTGTCTCCCCCTTCTAAATTATGTGATAATTGTGCCAAAGCATCCAAACAAAGTAAGGACAGTACTGTCACAGATAATGAAGTTGCCCAAGATGATTCATCAGATGAAGGGAGTAGACATGGTTCTACATCATCTCCTTCTGTGTCTACACCAGTTTTGCCCACGCAGGAGGCCCCTAGTACTTCTAGCGCGCCAATGCTTATTACCATGCAACAATTGACGGCTGTAATGGATAACTCCATAGCAAATATTTTATCCAAAATGCCTGCATATCAGAGAAAGCGCGATTGATCTGTTTTAAACACTGAAGAGCAGTAGGGCGCTGATGATAATTGTTCTGTCATACCCTCACACCAATCTGAAGGGGCCATGAGGGAGGTTTTGTCAGATGGGGAAATTTCAGATTCAGGAAAAATTTCCCAACAGGCTGAACCTGATGTTGTTACATTTAAATTTAAATTAGAACATCTCCGCGCACTGCTTAAGGAGGTGTTATGTACTCTGGATGATTGTGACAACCTGGTCATTCCAGAAAAATTATGCAAGATGGACAAGTTCCTAGAGGTTCCGGTGCACCCTGACGCTTTTCCTATACCCAAGCGGGTGGCGGACATAGTGAATAAGGAATGGGAGAAGCCCGGCATACCCTTTGTTCCCCCTCCTATATTTAAGAAATTATTTCCTATGGTCGACCCCAGAAAGGACTTATGGCAGACAGTCCCTAAGGTCGAGGGGGCAGTTTCTACTCTAAACAAGCGCAATACTATTCCTATCGAGGATAATTGTGCTTTCAAAGATCCTATGGATAAAAAATTGGAGGGTTTGCTTAAAAAGATTTTTGTACAGCAAGGTTACCTTCTTCAACCCATTTCGTGCATTGTTCCTGTCACTACAGCAGCGTGGTTCTGGTTCGAGGAACTAGAAAAGTCGCTCAGTAGAGAGACTCCATATGAGGAGGTTATGGACAGAGTTCACGCACTTAAGTTGGCTAACTCTTTTATTTTAGATGCCGCTTTGCAAATAGCTAGATTAGCGGCGAAAAATTCAGGGTTTGCAATTGTGGCGCGCAGAGCGCTTTGGCTAAAGTCTTGGTCAGCGGATGTATCATCCAAGACAAAATTGCTTAATATCCCCTTCAAGGGTAAAACTCTCTTTGGGCCAGAATTGAAAGAGATTATCTCAGACATCACTGGGGGAAAGGGCCACGCCCTCCCACAAGATAGGCCTTTCAAAGCCAAGAATAAGTCTAATTTTCGTTCCTTTCGTAATTTCTGGAACGGACCGGGCTCTAATTCTGCATCCTCTAAGCAAGAGGGTAATACCTCACAGACCAAACCAGCCTGGAAACCGATGCAAGGCTGGAACAAGGGTAAGCAGGCCAAGAAGCCTGCCGCTGCTAACAAAACAGAATGAAGGAGTAGCCCCCGATCCGGGACCGGATCTAGTGGGGGGCAGACTCTCTCTCTTTGCTCAGGCTTGGGCAAGAGATGTTCAGGATCCCTGGACGCTAGAAATAGTTTCTCAGGGTTATCTTCTGGAATTCAGGGAACTACCCCCAAGGGGAAGGTTCCACATGTCTCACTTATCCTCAAACCAAATAAAGAGACAGGCATTCTTACATTGTGTAGAAGACCTGTTAAAGATGGGAGTGATACACCCAGTTCCAACGGCGGAACAAGGAATGGGATTTTACTCATATCTGTTTGTAGTTCCCAAAAAAGAGGGAACTTTCAGACCAATTCTGGATTTAAAGATTCTAAACAAATTTCTCAGAGTACCATCGTTCAAGATGGAAACCATTCGAACGATTCTACCCACAATTCAGGAAGGTCAATTTATGACTACCGTGGATCTAAAGGATGCGTATCTACATATCCCTATCCACAAAGAAAATCATCAGTTCCTAAGGTTCGCCTTTCTGGACAAACATTACCAGTTTGTGGCCCTCCCATTCGGGTTAGCCACTGCTCCAAGGATTTTCACAAAGGTACTCTGATCCCTTCTAGCGGTTCTAAGACCAAGGGGCATTGCAGTAGTACCGTACTTGGACGACATTCTAGTACAAGCGTCGTCTCTTTCAAAGGCAAAGGCTCACTCAGACATCGTTCTGGCCTTTCTCAGATCTCACGGATGGAAGGTGAACATAGAAAAAAGTTCCCTGTCTCCGTTGACAAGAGTTTCCTTCTTGGGAACAATAATAGATTCCTTAGAAATTAGGATTTTCTTGACAGAAGTCAGAAAGTCAAAACTTCTAAACGCTTGTCAAGTTCTTCATTCTATTCCTCGTCCTTCCGTAGCTCAGTGCTTGGAAGTAGTAGGATTGATGGTTGCAGCAATGGACATAGTTCCTTTTGCACGAATTCATCTAAGACCATTACAACTGTGCATGCTCAAACAGTGGAATGGGGACTATACAGACTTGTCTCCAATGATTCAAGTAGATCAGAAGACCAGAGATTCACTCCGTTGGTGGCTGACCCTGGACCATCTGTCCCAGGGAATGAGCTTCCGCAGACCAGAGTGGGTCATTGTCACGACCGACGCCAGTCTAGTGGGCTGGGGCACGGTCTGGGAATCCCTGAAAGCTCAGGGTCTATGGTCTCGGGAAGAGTCTCTTCTCCCGATAAACATTCTGGAACTGAGAGCGATATTCAATGCTCTCAGGGCTTGGCCTCAAATAGCAAAGGCCAGATTCATAAGATTCCAATCAGACAACATGACGACTGTTGCGTATCTCAATCATCAGGGGGGAACAAGGAGTTCCCTGGCGATGAAAGAAGTGACCAAAATCATACAATGGGCGGAGAATCACTCCTGCCACCTATCTGCGATCCACATTCCAGGTGTGGAAAACTGGGAAGCGGATTATTTGAGTCGTCAGACATTCCATCCGGGGAGTGGGAACTCCACCCGGAGATCTTTGCCCAGTTGACGCAACTATGGGGCATTCCAGATATGGATCTGATGGCGTCTCGTCAGAACTTCAAGGTTCCTTGCTACGGGTCCAGATCCAGGGATCCCAAGGCGACTCTAGTGGATGCACTAGTAGCGCCTTGGACCTTCAACCTAGCTTATGTGTTTCCACCGTTTCCTCTCATTCCCAGGCTGGTAGCCAGGATCAAACAGGAGAGGGCCTCGGTGATCTTGATAGCTCCTGCGTGGCCACGCAGGACTTGGTATGCAGACCTGGTGAATATGTCATCGGTTCCACCATGGAAGCTACCTTTGAGACAGGACCTTCTTGTTCAGGGTCCATTCGAACATCCAAATCTGGTCTCCCTCCAGCTGACGGCTTGGAGATTGAACGCTTGATTCTATCAAAGCGTGGGTTTTCAGATTCCGTGATAGATACTCTGGTTCAAGCCAGAAAACCGGTAACTAGAAAGATTTACCATAAAATATGGAAAAGATATATCTGCTGGTGTGAATCCAAGGGATTCCCATGGAATAAGATAAAGATTCCTAGGATTCTTTCCTTTCTACAAGAAGGTTTGGATAAAGGATTATCTGCGAGTTCTCTAAAGGGACAGATTTCTGCTTTATCTGTCCTACTACACAAACGACTGGCAGTTGTGCCAGATGTTCAAGCATTTGTTCAGGCTTTGGTTAGGATCAAGCCTGTTTACAGACCTTTGACTCCTCCCTGGAGTTTAAATCTAGTTCTTTCAGTTCTTCAAGGGGTTCCTTTTGAACCTTTACATTCCATAGATATTAAGTTGTTATCTTGGAAAGTTTTGTTTTTGGTTGCTATTTCTTCTGCTAGAAGAGTTTCTGAGTTATCTGCTCTACAGTGTACTCCACCCTATCTGGTGTTCCATTCAGATAAGGTTGTTTTGCGTACTAAGCCTGGTTTTCTACCAAAGGTTGTTTCCAACAAAAATATTAATCAGGAGATAGTTGTACCTTCTTTGTGTCCGAATCCAGTTTCAAAGAAGGAACGTTTGCTACACAATTTAGATGTAGTCCGTGCTCTAAAATTCTACTTAGAAGCTACAAAAGAGTTCAGACAAACTTCTTCTCTGTTTGTCGTCTATTCTGGTAAAAGGAGAGGTCAAAAAGCAACTTATACCTCTCTTTCCTTTTGGCTTAAAAGCATCATCCGATTGGCTTATGAGACTGCCGGACGGCAGCCTCCTGAAAGAATCACAGCTCACTCCACTAGGGCTGTAGCTTCCACATGGGCCTTCAAGAACGAGGCTTCTGTTGATCAGATATGTAAGGCAGCGACTTGGTCTTCACTGCACACTTTTACCAAATTTTACAAATTTGATACTTTTGCTTCTTCGGAGGCTATTTTTGGGAGAAAGCTTTTGCAAGCCGTGGTGCCTTCCGTTTAGGTAACCAGATTTGCTCCCTCCCTTCATCCGTGTCCTAAAGCTTTGGTATTGGTTCCCTGATGAAACGGCATTGTAGCCGAGAAACGCGTTGCTGTTTGTTTTTATTCCAATAAACCAAGATTTTTACTTGCACCTACGTGCTCCTGTGTCTCTGAATACCTGTCTGCTGATCGCCAATAAGGTTACCATTTGCACACTCCCATGGTGATACTGAATGCTGCCAGTTCCAGCTGAGCCCAAGGAGATCTCATAGACCGATACTGCCGACAGCGCATTGGAGCATTGACAGTGACGTCATCTGCCTGGGGGTGTCTGTCGGGCGACTCACAACGGTCCCGACACGCCGTGAAGGGCACGCATAAAGTGCCGCCACAATTGTGAGTATTCACTCAGAAAGGGGGATTTTAGCTTGTTATTTATCCTCACATCCAAACGATACTGCTTTATGGGTCTGGCGCCTCTCTTTCTATCTTTTTTTACATCTGCATAAAATGTTATACCCTCAGGCTAAGAATGCTCAGTGTTTGAAATGAGACAGGTTAACTTAACACTGTTCAGTTTACACTAGAGCTGACTTAATTTTGAAATGCATACAAACATGCCTAAATCCTGCATTTAACCAGGTTTAATTGTATGAGACCTAGTGCCACAGCTTATGGTTCCACCAAGACCATATAGAGTACATCATTTTCAAAATCCATAAGTACAGCTGACAGATGGGAACATTTGTACACCAGATTTGAAGTGCTGCTCTTGGTTGGGAAAAATGGGGGGGGGGTGGGCAAACATATGTGAACCTTTCAAAAGCACTTTTCCTCATCTACCCATTCTGACAGATCAATAATGTACAATTTTGAATTCACAGAAGTATTTTTGTTTGCACATTTACAAATCTGATTCTTTAAAAAAGTGATCTCTTAATTTCTGCTAATGTTTTTTTTATCATGCATGTCACACACTGTTGATTTAGGGGATGGCAATGTGCAGAAATTTTGCCTCCTGTGAGTGTTTCTGTGGGTATCTGTGTTTATGCCTTTTGTTGGTGTCTCTGAGTGTGTATGTAATTTTTTTTTTGTGGATCTCCCTGTGAGGGTTTGTGTGTCTGTCTTTGTGCATTTTCTGTGGATGTCTCTGTGAGGGTGTGTGCATAACTATGTATGTCTTTGTGTGTTTTTTGTGGGTGTCTCTGTGTGTGTGTGTATGTTTTTGTGTGTTTTCTGTGGGTGTCTGTGAGTGTGTATGTCTTTGTGTGTTTTCTGACACTGTCTCTGTGGATGTTTCCTTGGGTGTATGTGCAAGTTTGTGTTTTTGAGTTTGTGTGTGTGTCCATTGTCTGTTCCTTTTTAGGACATTTTGACCTTACTGCTGATTATTCACATCTTTCTACTGACTTTGAGACTGAGACCTTTCTGGAAGTCACCAATCCACCACTTAACCTTTAAATTATTGTTTAGGCAGTTCAGGGCCCTTCCTTTCAGCCACTGCATGTCATATAGTTGGCATCTTCCTTGACAAAAAGATAATCACAATTCCATATTTTGTTTTGTAAATCTCCTTTTTTGATAAAACTGTAGTCTACCTCATTACTTGTCAAGTCAATGTAAACAAGTGCTGAGTGTCTGTGTCTGAGATTGTTTGTGTTTCTTTGCGTGTCTGCTAGAGTGTCTATATGTGAATCCTTCTGTGTGAGTGTGTGTTTCAGTGTATGAGTGTGCCAGTGTGTTTCTCTGTGTGTTACTACCTTTACAACATTTCTAAATTTGACTACACTTAAGAATAAAGTGCATATACGTTTTAGTCACTTGGTCAAAAATTGCACATGTCAAAGGGGGGTGGCTGATCAATGGTTAAGTAAGGGGCCCCAAAATTTCTAGTGGCGGCCCTGGGTGTGCTTACCCATGAATTCTGATTATTACCTGAGTACTCTCCTTATCTGTGCCTTTAAAGACAGGTGTGCTTACCCATGAACTTTGATTATTATCTGAGTACTCTCCTTATCATCTGTGCCTTTAAAGTCAGGTGTGCTTACCCATGTATTCTTATTATTACCCGAGTACTCCTTGTAATTTGTGCCTTTAAAGTCAGATGTGCTTACCCATGAACTTTGATTATTACCTGAGTACTTTCCTGATCATCTGTGCCTTTAAAGTCAGGTGTGCTTACCCATGAACTCTTATTACCTGAGTACTCTCCTGATCATCTGTGCCTTTAAAGACAGGTGTGCTTACCCATGAACTCTTATTATTACCTGAGTACTCTCCTTATCATATGTGCCTTTAAAGTCAGGTGTGCTTACCCACGAACTCTGATTATTACCATGAATGCTCCAAAGAAACAATGCAGTTTGTTTTTAGACCAGAGTGTACCTTTTAAAGCTTTCTTTGTTTTTAAAGGGACATGGAACTCAAAATTAAACTTTCACTGAGCATGTCATTTACTTTGGGGCTTATGTTTGAAGCTGTATTCACACATTGCTGAATCTGGGGTCATAAAACTGCTGCTTCCTCAGAAATGGCAGATTAAAATCACCCCAGACTGATTAGAACAGTGAGAGCTCTTGTGTTTGCCATCTAATATTTTATTGTCCATGCCTCTTAAGAATACTCCCTTGTATCCTTTGATGAAAAGCATATATAGGCTAGTGATTGGTGGCCACGCACATGTCTCTTGCCATTGACATCTTTCTTTTTTCAGTTTAATTCCCCTCTAAATAGTTACTGTTAAACCTTAAGGGACATAGAACAATTTGAGATTGTAATATTCATTTTTTAAGGGTATGCAATATAATAATTTACACTATACTTTAATTTTCTCCCCTGGATTGGAAATTAACCAGAGCCCATTCCCAAATGGCTATGATGTTTAGGTACTGACTCAACTAAAATAATTAAATCCCTAATGAACAATAACTTATTTATTTCCTACTTTACTAATAATATAAGCTTACTAATAAACATAATTACATTTACTAATAACAGTAAAACAACAGTGCACACTCATTGTTTAGTTACTTTTTAATGTCGTTTTTGGTTGGCGCAGCAGTTATTTCTTAGATCAGTGCAGGAGTTTAAGATCAAACAATGCAGCACTGGTGAATACCTGGCCAAGAGGTCTATGGGGGTAAACGCTAGCACATAAGAAAATGTCAGCAGCTATTTGAGTTCATCTTGGTTAACAAAATAAATAGTGCGCATTGCAATGTTGACACATTTGTAATAATGAAACATTTTATGAATGATACAATTTTGCGTTTAATGCTCATTTAAAGGGATAAACAAACACAAAAATATTCTATTGTGATTCAGACAGAGCATACTATTTGTTAAAAAAAAGTTTCCAATTTACTTCTATAATCAAATTTGCTTTGTTCCCATAATATTCTGTGTTGAAGAAATACTAAGGTAGACACCTGGAGCACTACATGGCAGGAAATAGCCCTGCCCTCTAGTGCTCTTACATATGGATAATATTCTTGCAAATCTGCTGCCATATAGTGCTCTAGAAATGGTCCGGCTCCTAAGCTTATGTCCCTGCTTTTCAACAATAATAGAAGTAAATTAGAAAGTTATTTAAAACTGCATGCTCTATCTGATTGATGAATGAAACATTTTGGGTTTCATGTCCCTTTAATATATAATAATATCTTATTATCAGTTCCTAATGTATTTGCTTATAATATGTGGTCTTAGTATTACACCTGTGTACTGTGAGACGTTTTCCAATTCTTGTCACATGCTAACCACATATAGGGCTAAATTACTATTTATCACTCCCGCTCATGCGCCAACTCAGCTAAAAGTAAGGTTTTTGCGTGCGTTGGGTACAGCATTTATTACAAATTTGAAAGTAAAAAGATTTCACTTGCGCACTAACCCGATGCGCACAAAAAGCCAAAGTTAGAATATTGCGACTGCATTAATGTATTCTACTTAATGGAGCCCGTAAAGTGGCTGCGATAAACCCGATGTTGCTTGCATGCAAAAGTTAGTGCGCTACTCGTAATCTAGCCCATAGTCTTTTTTTTATGGGCAAAAAAAAAATCACCACTCCAGCATTTTCCTGCTTTTAATGACCATTAAATCCATTTTTATTTTTATTGATAAAAAGGTAGATAATGCCTTTACTACCAATTCCCCAGCTTTGCACAACCAACATTGTTATATTAATATACTTTATAACTTCTCTTTGCCTGTTTCTAAGCCCCAGCATGCCACCCCTTATCCCTGTGCTTTTTAAATCTTGCACACCAGCTAGACAGTGCTAGTTCATGTGTCCCATATAGATAACAGTGTGCTCTCTCCTGTGGAGAATAATGGTTATGCAAGAATCAGCATTGATTGGCTAAAATGCAAGATTGTAAAAAGCACTGAGATAAGGGGCAGTATGCAGAGGCTTAGATACAGGTAATAATAGCGGTAAAAAGTATATTAACGTTAGTTATGCAAAACTGGGGAATGGGTAATAAAGGGGGATTATCTATGTTTTTAAACAAGAATAGTAGACTGTCCATTTAAGCAGATAAAAACAATTGATTATTTGAATACAATTTTACTGTGGGGAGAAAAAAAAAAGAATTTTACATCATTAAATGCCTCCGTAATTCAGTACTAACTAGGTATCCATGTTACAATTTATTTATGAGTACTGGGGATGGGCAGGTTTGTAATTATAGATTAGGCTGCATCATCTTTTAGCATACTATTATTTATTGTAAACCTGAAATAATCAGGTATAGTTTTAAATGATTCCGTATCTTTCTCACATGCTTACAGTAAATGTTTGATATAAACTGCCTACTAACATAACTAAACCATTTGCGGACTAGCATGTGTGTATATATATTACGTAGATGCCTAATTGGCTGATATATGCAGTGCATGTTTAAAGATGCCCATAAATGTCCCTTTACCAGCCATGACACCACAAGAATATGTTTTTGTGTACTTATTCTGTTTAATAGCTCAAGCCCTTTTCAGTGTTTTTGTATGAGACATTTGTTTCTAAAAAAAACTGATACCACTGTAGCACGTTCTTGAATAGCTACATTTTGACTTCAACGAAAGAGTTAAGTGGTAGGAATTTCACTATTGCACTAATTATTTTAGAAAACCTTTTCTAGAGACCACTAAGCAGGTCAGCACAGAACCCCTCTTGACCAAGGTGTCATTTGTAAAGCGATTGCTATAATTTGTTAGCTTTCCTCGTATTACGGCCTTGCACTCTTTTTATAGTGAAAAGCCTTTGAAGAGACTGATAAAAGCAAAAGGAAATCTGTAGAGTGGTTAATTCTACATGTATCTACTGCTATTTCTACTTGTGTCTATAACGTATAAAAGGACAAATGGTGTAGGAAAATTGCATCTCAGTCATCGTAAAATAGAACCACAAACATTAACAAATGTGTTGTCTTAAAAGCAACAAATAAAAAAAATGTAACATTTAATGTCAAACACACTTGTATGTTAATAGTGTTATTGGTATTACTATTATTAAATAGACAATAAATGCTGTATATAAGAAGAGGGTAGCATGACAACTTCATTAAGATGATGTATAATTATATATATATATATATATATATATATATATATATATAGTGGCAAAATATTGCTATATAAGCAAGCAGTAGCAATATACTCTTGCTGTGCACACTTAGTCTATCTGTTCAAATCACCCGATCCGTTCAGAGTTCAGAAAGCATCTTAGATTACCTGCTATTTGCTAAACTGGTACTTGTTACATTATCTGAACATTTAAGCTGGGTCTTTCCTTTGTAAGTATCATTTAATTTAGGTTGTCTTGAGATTTTCTACTCTACTTTTATTATACAAATTAAAATAGTGCCCTTAAAGGGACACTCACTACAATAGCCCAGCTCCAACCACCATTTGCCTCATTTGGAGGAGCCAATCTGGGCTTTAGTCTGTAGACAACAAGGCTAATCACTGTTGTAAAGTTAGGGACAGATATGTAACAGGGTTAGAACCTTAAGAAGACAATATCTGAGAGCTAGAAACTGTGCTAAATAGATAATGAAAATATATTGCAAAGTTGTTTGGTTATGCATAACTGAGCATTTTATATATAAAAAAAAAAGCTCAAGGTGTTTATTGTCCCTTTAAGTAAACTGTTTTAAGAGCGTGAAAATGAAAAAAAGTGGTAAAATTTACTGTGAGGATAAAAATATTCCCATAAAATATTCCTGCCCTCAGTTAAAAATATATAGAGAATCCTTAAATTTAGGAAAGTAACTTTATGCAAAAATATAACTGCAAAAGTAGATTACCTAATTGCCAACTACTTTGTCTCTTCCATCACTGTCCGTGAGTCTTACTTTGTTTTTGTGCCTTTGTATTAAAGACTTTTGGGAAGGTTATTTCTTACTTTTGTCCATCTCTCTTTCCCTGCTTAAATTCTATGTTTCTAGAACTTTCTCTCTAATACCTGATAGTTAGAGTCGACCAGGAAAAGGGCAATTTGAAGTGAAGCCTGCAGCTTTTTTGGGCTCCAGGCTGGCTCTACAGCAACTTCCAGGGTTTCTCTGGTAGCCCAAGACCTACCTATTGGTGCTTCCTGGTCAAAGGCTGCTGAGTGAATGCAGAGCCTCATATAGAGGGCATGTTGGGTTACTATAAGTATGGTGTTTTAAACAGCTGTAAGGTTTTCACATCAAGAAACAGAAAGGAAATCAAACCGACAGACAACTCCTAATCTCAAAAAGGTACAAAAGTTCTGGTCACTGGTTGTCTAGTCTCACTACTCCACCTTTTTTTGTCCATAGATATCCTTTTCCCCTGATTGCATGTTTGTGGACATCTGTGCAGTATTGGTTACAGGTACAAGGATTCTGGAATAATTTTATCATTTCTTTTTATAATTTCCCTAGTACCCACAGATCTTGTGCATTGTATAATATTATTTCTCAGCCACAATTACAATCATAAGTTTCTAACTCCATTGTACAAACAATATTCCATTTCTGACTGTGCTTGGGGTGCAAGAAAGATAGCTCATTAAACAAACATGGTTGTATGCAAATTTAAGATGAGTCACTATTAAAGGGATATTAAAGTGAATGTAAATTTTGATGCTAAAGTGCCCGGTTTTTAAAAATTTGATTAAAAACAGGGGCACTTTAATTCATCAAAATTTACATTTCACTCCTGTTGTGAAAAAAAACTTACCTTTCTTTCATGTAATTAGCAAGAGTCCATGAGCTAGTGACGTATGGGATATACATTCCTACCAGGAGGGGCAAAGTTTCCCAAACCTCAAAATGCCTATAAATACACCCCTCACCACACCCACAAATCAGTTTGTGCTAGATTCTATGTTGATATGTGCTCCGCAGCAGGTTTGAGCACGGTTTTCCTCTCAGCGTGCAGTGAATGTCAGAGGGATGTGAAGAGAGTATTGCCTATTTGAATTCAATGATCTCCTTCTACGGGGTCTATTTCATAGGTTCTCTGTTATCGGTCGTAGAGATTCATCTCTTACCTCCCTTTTCAGATCGACGATATACTCTTATATACCATTACCTCTACTGATTCTCGTTTCAGTACTGGTTTGGCTTTCTACTACATGTAGATGAGTGTCCTGGGGTAAGTAAGTCTTATTTTTGTGACACTCTAAGCTATGGTTGGGCGCTTTTATATAAAGTTCAAAATATTTGTGTTTAAACTTTTATTTGCCTTGATTCAGGATGTTCAATATTCCTTATTTCAGACAGTCAGTTTCATTATTTGGGATAATGCATTTGAATAATCAAATTTTTTTCTTACCTTAAAATTTGACCTTTTTTCCCTGTGGGCTGTTAGGCTCGCGGGGGCTGAAAATGCTTCATTTTATTGCGTCATTCTTGGCGCAGACTTTTTTGGCGCCAAAAATTTTCTAAGTTATTTCCGGCGTCGTACTTGTCACCGGAAGTTGCGTCATTTCTCCAACATTGGTGTGTCCGGTCCACGGCGTCATCCTTACTTGTGGGATATTCTCTTCCCCAACAGGAAATGGCAAAGAGTCCCAGCAAAGCTGGTCACATGATCCCTCCTAGGCTCCGCCCACCCCAGTCATTCTCTTTGCCGTTGCACAGGCAACATCTCCACGGAGATGGTTAAGAGTTTTTTGGTGTTTAAATGTAGTTTTTATTCTTCAATCAAGTGTTTGTTATTTTAAAATAGTGCTGGTATGTACTATTTACTCTGAAACAGAAAAAAGATGAAGATTTCTGTTTGTAAGAGGAAGATGATTTTAGCAGAAGTTACTAAAATCGATTGCTGTTTCCACACAGGACTGTTGAGATGAAGTAACTTCAGTTGGGGGAAACAGTTGGCAGACTTTTCTGCTTAAGGTATGACTGGCCATATTTCTAACAAGACTATGTAATGCTGGAAGGCTGTCATTTCCCCTTATGGGGACCGGTAAGCCATTTTCTTAGTTAAATAAAAGAATAAAGGGCTTCATAAGGGCTTAAAAAAACTGGTAGACATTTTTCTGGGCTAAAACGATTGCTTTGCTAGGCATATTTTGCAGATTCTAACTATTAATGGTTATTATAATCTTGGGGATTGTTTAGAAAAACGGCAGGCACTGTGTTGGACACCTTTTTCAGATGGGGGCCTTTTCTAGTTATAGACAGAGCCTCATTTTCACGCCACTAATGCGCAGTTGTTTTTGGAGAGCAAGGCATGCAGATGCATGTGTGAGGAGCTAAGAATCACTGAAAAAGCTTATAGAAGGCATCATTTGGTATCGTATTCCCCTCTGGGCTTGTTTGGGTCTCAGCAAAGCATATAGCTGGGACTGTATAGGGGTTAAATGTAAAAACGGCTCCGGTTCCGTTAATTTAAGGGTTAAAGCTCTGAAATTTGGTGTGCAATACTTTTAATGCTTTAAGACACTGGTGAAATTTTGGTGAATTTTGAACAATTCCTTCATACTTTTTCACATATTCAGTAATAAATTGTTTTCAGTTTGAAATTTAATGTGACAGTAACGGTTTTATTTTAAAACGTTTTTTGTGCTTTGTTGACTAGTTTAAGCCTGTTTAACATGTCTGTACCATCAGATAAGCTATGTTCTATATGTATGAAAGCCAAGGTGTCTCCCCATTTAAATTTATGTGATAATTGTGCCATAGTGTCCAAACAAAGTAGGGACAGCAATGCCACAGATAATGATATTGCCCAAGATGATTCCTCAAATGAGGGGAGTAAACATGATACTACATCATCCCCTTCTGTGTCTACACCAGTTTTGCCCACACAAGAGGCCCCTAGTACATCTAGTGCGCCAATTCTTATTAACCATGCAACAATTAACTAATGGATAACTCTATAGCAAACATTTTATCCAAAATGCCTACTTATCAGAGAAAGCGCGATTGCTCTGTTTTAAACACTGTAGAGCAAGAGGACGCTGATGATAACTGTTCTGACATACCCTCACACCAATCTGAAGGGGCCATGAGGGAGGTTTTGTCTGAGGGAGAAATTTCAGATTCAGGAAAAATTTCTCAACAAGCTGAACCTGATGTTGTGACACTTAAATTTAAATTAGAACATCTCCGCGCACTGCTTAAGGAGGTATTATCTACTCTGGATGATTGTGACAATTTGGTCATTCCAGAGAAATTATGTAAGATGGACAAGTTCCTAGAGGTTCCGGTGCCCCCCGACGCTTTTCCTATACCCAAGCGGGTGGCGGACATAGTAAATAAAGAGTGGGAAAGGCCCGGCATACCTTTTGTCCCCCCCCCCTATATTTAAGAAATTATTTCCTATAGTCGACCCCAGAAAGGACTTATGGCAGACAGTCCCCAAGGTCGAGGGGGCGGTTTCTACTCTAAACAAACGCACTACTATTCCTATCGAAGATAGTTGTGCTTTCAAAGATCCTATGGATAAAAAATTAGAGGGTGACGGGGCGGAGCTTGGCCACGCAGGCGAATGGCCGCACTATAGATCGGCTCCAAGTCCCTGAGGTTATGCAGCAAATAAATATGGCCAACTGGACCTTATAAAATATTTTTCTATGCCTGGGGGTTGACCTGAAACAGCTCGGCTACTTATTGTCTAGCTACTACCTCGCATCTGCAAACGAAAGTGGACACTGACCTGTTACCAGAAAAGGAGGCCCAGTCGGCACAACATAGAGACCTGTACACTTCAGGCTCTGCTAAGCACCAGTGCCCCGGACACAAAGACGGATCGGATTCTTCGCAGCACCGCGGCTCACGCATCCAGACAAGTGCAGAACAGCAACAGATCTGACAGGCATAGAGCCTGCTGCAGCCGCGCGCCCAGAGCGGGTAAGAGTCGCACCTTCATACACACAGCCGCTGCTGATTAAGCCCATTCCAAACGACGCTCACACAAGCATAACGAGCAGGAGGCACAGGGCTATGTTGGAAGTTAAAACGCTGCCATCATCCCCTAAATACAAGGCAGCTTGCGCACACGAGGCAGATTACATCCAAGGCCTGATAGAAAATTGCAAAGCAGATCAAAATTAAAACTGCAGGCTCTTGAGAGAGTGCCTGAGATAAACGGTGCCCTACGTGGACACACTGCATCACAGTATCACATAAAAGAAATAGGGGCTCAGAACTGCCAATAATTAAATAGCAATAGCAGGGCCTGGTATCTCCTAAGACAGACTACACAACTTTACCTATTGAGACATTAACCCTAAGGTTGCTTATTACTTTGCCCTCACCAGGGCATTGCCCCCTATATCTCCTAAGCTCTCCCTTTCAATAGTGGGGAATGCCCACCAACAAAAAACAACATAAAGCTGAAAAGAAAACTACCCAGAAACCTTTAAATAAATTCCTAAAGCCATTAGAGCAGCAAGTGACACCAAATAAAGAGAGTATGGAGACAACACAACCCACAACACAAGAAGAAAATGCTCTTGATGAGGCTCAGCTACATGCTAATGTCACTAAAAAGGATCTGCTGCACCTATCCTCTAAGGCAGACATACATAATGTCATGCAGGAGATGCGAAGTCTGTTCCAGGACCTGCGTAAAGACATTAACACTTTGGAGGGCAGGGTCGCAGCAGTAGAGGAGGCACAGGCCAACATGGACTCCACAGTACACACTAACTCCACTACACTACAGGATCATACAGTAACCATACAGTCATTGTCAGACAAAATAGAAGACCTAGATAATAGGGGTCGCCGAAACAATGTAAGGGTTAGAGGAGTCCCTGAGTCTGTCCACCCCCCCGCCATTGAAGGATACCTCCAAAGCTTGTTTCGCACAATAAAAGACACACCATCCTCGACAGAGATTACAATGGAAAGGGCACACAGAGCCCTGAGGCCTAAACCACCACCTAAGGCCCCCCCACGGGACATTATAATAAAATTCCTTAATTTCAAAGACAAGGATGAGCTTATGCGCTGTGCAAGGTCTAAGAAATCTATTCAACATGCAGGTACTGAATTGCAATTGTTTTCAGATTTGTCACCAGCCACCTTACAGAAAAGACGCGAACTAGCCCATGTTACAGAACAGCTTAGGAACCGCAAGATCCAATACCGTTGGGGATTCCCAGTATCCCTAATAGTCACTCTCAATAATAAGTCTCTAATCTACAGACCGGACTCGGATTTACAAGCCTTTTTGGCAGACATCGACACAGAAATGGCTTTACCCAGAAGCAGGGGCAACCCCGGAGGCAGATCAGAAGACGCAACTGGGATCTCATCAACCGATCAATCCAAGAACTAACAGGATCCATGCATCTTCTTTTTACAGACTATTACTACGAAAATATATGACCTTGATTAACAGAGCCACCAGTACGGGGCACTGAGTGTCCAATCCTGGACACACTTAAGCTGAACCACTCTGTCGGGAGAGGCTACCATGTCCTAGTGCGTCTGATACCATGTGTAATACATGGAGAATAACTGCAAAGAACAGCTCTGAATGCAGAACGGACAGTTTCTCCACTGGACACCAGCCTTCATCTTTATTGAACGAGAAATGCAAGTTATAAGTTTGTTATATCTTTAATAACCTTTTTTTTTTTATTGCAGGAATACATTGGTTGAACTGTTATATATCATACACTTAATGCCACGAACCTGGCCTATACTTTGTAGTATAGCTGATTAACCCTAATTATATTATAAACCACAATTTACTGCACTCCCACAATGTTAAGATTATACCTCTTAGATGTTATCATTTGTAACCGGTGGGGAACAGGCCTACGTTTGTGCAAGTGTTATAACTTTTTCTTTTCTTTTTCTCCTGGTATTATGTGTTTTTACACCTGTTTATGATTATGTCTAACTACCATATACCTGATACCCAGGCCCAGAATAATGATTCACCTCACAGATCGGTGAATACACTCAAATATTCATATCTAATGCTCCTTAATGTAATATCTAAAAAGATACCTGAAAAGTAATGTCTCCTAAATGCCTTAAGCCAAATCCCTCAGGAGTCGACCTGTTTCGTTTTAGCTACAATAGATACCCCCCATAGAGTAATAATAAAAAAAAAATACCAAAAAAAAATACCAAAAAAAAACAAAGAAGATAAGGAGAAAAAAAAAATAAAAAAAAAAAAATAGTGTCATTCCATCACTCTAGCTTATTTCCTTCATAATTAGGTATAGTTGGCCATACAAAAGCCCGGGATCGTTCCCTAAAGGTCCTGGGAACTATCCCTTTTTCTCTTAACATGTTGCATACACTCACGGATTACTACCCTCACAGTCGTTAACAAGGTTCTTGTTGTTGTTAGTTGTTACTCTTGTTGTTACTCTTTTTCTTTACTTAATTTTTTGCAAACCCTTATTGTATTGTTGGTACTGCATTGGTAAATTATTCTTATTTACTACGTTTTATTTATTTATTTATTATTTTTTTCCTTATTCCTTTTCATTTTATATAGATTGCCTTACAAAACTCCCAGTGCAAGATATTTTAGACATATTCAGTATTAACTAACTAACAGGTGTGATAGACGCCCACACTGATCGTAATCTTGGTTAAACCTAAATAGGGTTTTCTTTTTTTTTTTTTTTTTTTTTTTTTTTTTTCCCCCTCTCCTCACCTTTTCCTGGCCCTTCCCCACACCTACCCCCTCCACTATACTCGCGGAGATGAGCGCCCAAGATAGCAAATTTCAAACACATAGCCTTAATTTCACCACTATTAATGCCAAGGGTCTAAATAGCCCAGGGAAGAGGTCCATAGCCTTCAGGGACCTAAAAAATTTACACAGTCATGTCCTTTTCCTCCAAGAAACACACTTTACAAAAGGCAAAGAACCTAAATGGCACAATACACAATATCCCTCTGCTTATCTGGCATCTGGCCCCTCAAAAAAATGCGGAGTTGGCATCTTGATCCATCATTCGGTCCCCTTCAAAAATATGCACACAGAGAGAGATCCAGATGGGCGATATATCATCGTGACAGGCACTCTATATGAACACCCAATCACCCTGGCCTCTATATATGCACCAAACAATAACCAACATACATTCCTTAAACGATTTGCCAAATCCCTGCTGGACTCCGCAAAAGGTCCAGTGTTTGTAGCGGGTGATTTAAATATTCCGTTAGAACCTCAGCATGACACCTCCAACGGCACTTCTAGTGTCAGTAATAAAATACTCAAATCAGTGAAAACAACACTAGCGGACCTACTCCTACATGACACCTGGCGCATAGCACACCCAACATCCAAGGACTTTACATATTATTCGCACCCTTGCGCTAAATATTCTCGAATAGACTATATATTTGTAGATTCTGTAGGTTTGGACATGGTGGGCGAATGTAAAATAGGACATATTACCTGGTCCGATCATGCCCCAGTCACTACCGAAGTTTTTTGGCCAGACTTACCCCCAACATCCTACATATGGCGACTGGACGATACTCTCCTAGATAAACCCTTAATTAAAATCGAATTACAAAAATCCCTAACTGACTATTTCCTGCATAACACACCTGACCACACATCGCTACCTACCATGTGGGACGCACACAAGTGTGTAGTGCGAGGCGAGTTCCTTAAACACACCGCCAGATTACGTAAGCAGTATAGGGCTAAACACACATCGCTTTTAGATAAAGTGGCCACATTGGAAACACAACATAAACAAAACATAACAGACAAGGCTATTAAACAACAACTTTACTGCGCCAAATCAGAACTCAACCAACACCTAGCAGATGCCTATCAGAGTAGGATGCTATCCATCAGACAGCATTACCACGAAAACGGAAATAAGCCTGGGAAGCTGCTAGCCCGATCCATTCGTAGGCAGCAACTCCACACACACATCTACAGCATCATAGACAAAGATGGCAACAAAGTAAAGGGCAACAAACAAATAGCTAATACATTCAATCATTATTACAAAGCCCTATACAATATTAATCAGGCCCCAGACACACAAACACACCCCATAACCAAAACAGAAACTATAGACGCATACCTGACACCCCTGTCTCTACCAGGACTGTCTAAGGACGAAGCTGACATGTTGGACTTGCCTATTTCCCGGGAGGAACTATCCATAGCGGTTAAAGATCTTCCTAATGGCAAGAGCCCAGGCCCAGATGGGTTAACCATTAAATACTACAAAACCTTTTTTAACACCTTAGCCCCTAAAATGCTTCAGCTCTTTAACAGCCTAATTGAGGAACCAAGACTACCCCGCCCTATGCTTGAAGCTCACATATCGGTGATTCCCAAACCGGGCAAGGCCCATACCGCACCCGAACATTTCAGACCTATATCATTATTAAATGCAGACCTCAAGATCTTGGCTAAAGTACTATCCCTGCGCCTCAATAAATATTTACCAGGCCTTATCTCCACGGACCAGGTGGGATTCATCCCAGGCAGGGAGGCAAGGGACAATACCTGCAAGGTCATACAGTTGATGGAATTTGCACGCAATGTGAAGGTACCAATGGTACTGTTCTCGACCGACGCAGAGAAGGCCTTCGATCGTGTCGATTGGCTCTTCCTGCGTCGAGTGCTGAAGGCCATGAACTTCGGGAATGCGTTCACAAACTTAGTGTTCTCCTTATATTCTGACCCGAATGCGAGAGTAAGGGTTAACGGAACTCTCTCAGACACTTTTGACATTTCAAACGGGACAAGGCAGGGCTGCCCTCTCTCCCCACTTCTGTTTGCCCTTTCAATTGAAGCTTTGGCACAGAAAATCAGAAATAATCCAAGCATCTCGGGTATCACTATAAAAGGTAATGAGCACAAACAAGCGTTATACGCTGACGACATTCTATACACCCTCACCAATATTGAAGTTTCTATCCCAAAACTCCTAGAGGAGCTTGAAACCTATGGCTCCCTCTCCAACTTTCATCTTAACATTACAAAATCGGAAATTCTCAATATAACCGCACCACAGGCTCAATTATTAAACTTATGTGAAACACACCAGATTCCGGTAGCTGCCACCCATATAAAATACTTAGGGGTCCTTCTCTCAAAAGATCCCCAAGATTTATTTAAAATGAATCACCTCAAGTTGAGAGGTGAAATAATCAGAGATCTCTCCTCCTGGAAGAACAAACCTTTATCTTGGTTAGGTAAAATTGGAGTCATAAAAATGAACATCCTCCCGCGCATACTTTATATACTACAAACACTCCCAATTCCTATCCCTGGGGACTTCCTCCCGCAGCTCCAAAGCCTACTTGAACAGTTCACATGGAATAACATTAAACCCCGAATCCCGAGAAAAACGCTCTACATGTCCAGAGACAGGGGGGGATTAGGCTTCCCTGAACTAGCAACTTATAGACAGGCAATTTTCCTACAGAGAATTGCGGAATGGGCCCACAATTCCATACACAAAGCATGGGTAAGAATGGATGGCCAAATCCTAAACCTCAACAATGTTAGTGTGTTGGCGTTTACTTCGCACCTGAAACGTCCTAAGAATATTAATAATTACACTATCATAGCAGAAACCCTTAAAGTGTGGGACAAAACAGTTAATACCAGCACACACATTTCTTCAAAACACTCACCCCTTTTGCCTATTTTGGAGAATCCAGACCTCCCATATCACTCCCTGGGCACACAGTTGAGTAAACCATATAGTCTTCGGGAAGGCTCTCTGCATTTTGCTATTGTAGATGGTAAATTACTACCCCAGCAAGACTTGACAGAGAAACACGGTGCAATTTTTCACTCCTGGCTGAGATATAATCAGCTACAGCATTATCTTACTCACCACGAAAACAAAGAAAATTTTATGAGAACTTTAACCACATATGAGACTTTATGCACGACTAGTAAACCAACTAGAAGATTAATCTCACTGATTTATAGACTCTTACTGGCGCCCCCAGGATCTGCTCTCCCCTCTTACACAAAGGCCTGGAGCAGAGACCTGGGCAGGGACATAGACGAAGATGCATGGCTTAAGTCCTTTGCACTGGCTAAGCAATCTTCTATAGCTGCTAATGTACAGGAAATTCACTTGAAACTCAATAGCAGATGGTATTTGACCCCAACAAGACTACACAAATGCTTTCAATCAGCTAGCCCAATGTGCTGGAGGGACTGCGGCGAACATGGTTCGCTCCTGCACATATGGTGGGAGTGCCCAAAAATTAAGGACTTTTGGCAGGAAGTGATTGACCACATGTCAAACAAGCTGCACATTATTATACCAAACACCCCAGAGGCGACCCTTCTTTTCCATCTACCTGTAGTCAAAACACCACATATTAGAGCGTTGATGTTAATAATGCTAACAGGAGCTAAAAAGTTGATACCCAGGAAGTGGAAATCGGGGATTATCCCAACTTTGGAGGAATGGGAGCACGCAGTAGACGAGCTACTTATATTGGAAAGATTCCACTACTTTAGAATTAATCAGATAGGCACACACGAGATGATGTTAGCTACTTGGAGGGGCACAGGCATGTGAACATGTAGGACCCGAAGGATGTAATATAAGAAACACACCGCACAACTCCCCTTACCCCTTGCCTTCTCCCCCCCTCAGCTGAAATTCCCCCCTTTCCCCCTTTTTTTTTTTTTTTTTTTTTTTCCGTTTGTAGTTTTGTTTGTCTGTTTAACATAGTAAATGCATAGGAATGAGGAGTAAATTGGAAAAAATAAAAACCCATAGCAAGCTTGCTTATCAAAGAAGTTTATTATAGTATGCATTCAAAGAATGTTAATATGCTGTTTGTCATATACTTATGTGACATAGTTTCCGTCTTTCTTCATATTTGTACAAACAGAAGTTTTATGTAAAGATGTGTCTACTTTGTATGCTTAATTTGTTTTCAAATATAATCAATAAAGCTTGTTAAAAAAAAAAAAAAAAAAAAATTAGAGGGTTTGCTTAAAAAGATTTTTGTTCAGCAAGGTTACCTTCTACAACCAATTTCATGCATTGTTCCTGTCACTACGGCAGCATGTTTCTGGTTCGAGGAACTAGAAAAGTCGCTCAATAAAGAATCTTCGTATGAGGAGGTTATGGACAGAGTTCAAGCACTTAAATTGGCTAACTCTTTTATTTTAGATGTCGCTTTGCAATTAACTAGATTAGCGGCGAAAAATTCAGGGTTTGCTATCGTGGCGCGCAGAGCGCTTTGGCTAAAGTCTTGGTCAGCGGATGTGTCTTCCAAGACAAAATTGCGTAACATCCCTTTCAAGGGTAAAACATTATTTGGACCTGATTTGAAAGAGATTATTTCAGACATCACTGGGGGAAAGGGCCACGCCCTCCCACAGGATAGGTCTTTTAAGGCTAAAAATAAGCCTAATTTTCGTCCCTTTCGCAGAAACGGACCAGCCTCTAATTCTACATCCTCTAAGCAAGAGGGTAATACTTCACAACCCAAACCAGCCTGGAGACCAATGCAAGGCTGGAACAAGGGTAAGCAGGCCAAGAAGCCTACCACTGCTACCAAAACAGCATGAAGGGATGGCCCCCGATCCGGGACCGGATCTGGTGGGGGGCAGACTTTCTCTCTTTGCTCACGCTTGGGCAAGAGATATTCAGGTTCCTTGGGCGCTAGAAATAGTTTCTCAAGGTTATCTCCTGGAATTCAAGGAACTACCCCCAAGGGGAAGGTTCCACAGGTCTCAATTATCTTCAAACCAAATAAAAAGACAGGCATTCTTACATTGTGTAGAAGACCTGTTAAAGATGGGAGTGATTCATCCAGTTCCAATAAGAGAACAAGGGATGGGTTTTTATTCCAACCTGTTCATAGTTCCCAAAAAAGAGGGAACATTCAGACCAATTTTGGATCTCAAGATCCTAAACAAATTTCTCAAGGTTCCATCGTTCAAAATGGAAACTATTCGAACGATCCTACCTACTATCCAGGAAAATCAATTTATGACTACCGTGGATTTAAAGGATGCGTACCTACATATTCCTATCCACAAGGAACATCATCAGTTCCTAAGGTTCGCTTTTCTGGACAAGCATTACCAGTTTGTGGCACTTCCATTCGGATTAGCCACTGCTCCAAGGATTTTCACAAAGGTACTAGGGTCCCTTCTAGCGGTTCTAAGACCAAGGGGCATTGCAGTAGTACCTTACTTGGACGACATCCTGATTCAAGCGTCGTCTCTGTCAAAAGCAAAGGCTCATACGGACATCGTCCTAGCCTTTCTCAGATCTCACGGATGGAAGGTGAACAAAGAAAAAAGTTCTCTGTCCCCGTCAACAAGAGTTCCCTTCTTGGGAACAATAATAGATTCCTTAGAAATGAGGATTTTTCTGACAGAGGTCAGAAAATCAAAAATTCTAAGCTCTTGTCAAGTACTTCATTCTGTTCTTCGTCCTTCCATAGCGCAGTGCATGGAAGTAATAGGATTGATGGTTGCAGCAATGGACATAGTTCCTTTTGCACGAATTCATCTAAGACCATTACAACTGTGCATGCTCAGACAGTGGAATGGGGATTATACAGACTTGTCTCCGACGATTCAAGTAGATCAAAAGACCAGAGATTCACTCCGTTGGTGGCTGACCCTGGACAATCTGTCACAGGGAATGAGCTTCCGCAGACCAGAGTGGGTCATTGTCACGACCGACGCCAGTCTGGTGGGCTGGGGCGCGGTCTGGGAACCCCTGAAAGCTCAGGGTCTATGGTCTCGGGAAGAATCTCTTCTCCCGATAAACATTCTGGAACTGAGAGCGATATTCAATGCTTTTAAAGCTTGGCCTCAACTAGCAAAGGCCAAATTCATAAGGTTTCAATCAGACAACATGACGACTGTTGCATATATCAATCATCAGGGGGGAACAAGGAGTTCCCTGGCGATGGAAGAAGTGACCAAAATAATTCAATGGGCGGAGGATCACTCCTGCCACTTGTCTGCAATCCACATCCCAGGAGTGGAAAATTGGGAAGCGGATTTTCTGAGTCGTCAGACATTCCATCCGGGGGAGTGGGAACTCCATCCGGAAATCTTTGCCCAAATAACTCAATTATGGGGCATTCCAGACATGGATCTGATGGCGTCTTGTCAGAACTTCAAGGTTCCTTGCTACGGGTCCAGATCCAGGGATCCCAAGGCGACTCTAGTAGATGCACTAGTAGCACCTTGGACCTTCAACCTAGCTTATGTATTCCCACCGTTTCCTCTCATTCCCAGGCTGGTAGCCAGGATCAATCAGGAGAGGGCTTCGGTGATCTTGATAGCTCCTGCGTGGCCACGCAGGACTTGGTATGCAGACCTGGTGAATATGTCATCGGCTCCACCATGGAAGCTACCTTTGAGACAGGACCTTCTTGTTCAAGGTCCATTCGAAGATCCGAATCTGGTTTCCCTCCAACTGACGGCTTGGAGATTGAACGCTTGATTTTATCAAAGCGTGGGTTTTCAGATTCTGTAATAGATACTGATTCAGGCTAGAAAGCCTGTAACTAGAAAAATTTACCATAAAATATGGAAAAAATATATCTGTTGGTGTGAATCTAAAGGATTCCCATGGAACAAGATAACAATTCCTAAGATTCTATCCTTTCTACAAGAAGGTTTGGAAAAAGGATTATCTGCAAGTTCTCTGAAGGGACAGATCTCTGCTTTATCTGTTTTACTTCACAAAAGGCTGGCAGCTGTGCCAGATGTTCAAGCATTTGTTCAGGCTCTGGTTAGAATCAAGCCTGTTTACAGACCTTTGACTCCTCCCTGGAGTCTAAATCTAGTTCTTTCAGTTCTTCAAGGGGTTCCGTTTGAACCCTTACATTCCATAGATATTAAGTTATTATCTTGGAAAGTTTTGTTTTTGGTTGCAATTTCTTCTGCTAGAAGAGTTTCAGAGTAATCTGCTCTGCAGTGTTCTCCGCCCTATCTGGTGTTCCATGCAGATAAGGTGGTTTTGCGTACTAAGCCTGGTTTTCTTCCGAAAGTTGTTTCCAACAAAAATATTAACCAGGAGATAGTTGTACCTTCTTTGTGTCCGAATCCAGTTTCAAAGAAGGAACGTTTGTTACACAATTTGGACGTAGTCCGTGCTCTAAAATTCTATTTAGAGGCTACTAAAGATTTCAGACAAACATCTTCCTTGTTTGTTGTTTATTCTGGTAAAAGGAGAGGTCAAAAAGCGACTTTTACCTCTCTTTCCTTTTGGCTTAAAAGCATTATCCGATTGGCTTATGAGACTGCCGGACGGCAGCCTCCTGAAAGAATCACAGCTCACTCCACTAGGGCTGTGGCTTCCACATGGGCCTTCAAGAACGAGGCTTCTGTTGACCAGATATGTAAGGCAGCGACTTGGTCTTCACTGCACACTTTTGCCAAATTTTACAAATTTGATACTTTTGCTTCTTCGGAGGCTATTTTTGGGAGAAAGGTTTTGCAAGCTGTGGTGCCTTCCGTTTAGGTGACCTGATTTGCTCCCTCCCTTCATCCGTGTCCTAAAGCTTTGGTATTGGTTCCCACAAGTAAGGATGACGCCGTGGACCGGACACACCAATGTTGGAGAAAACAGAATTTATGCTTACCTGATAAATTACTTTCTCCAACGGTGTGTCCGGTCCACGGCCCGCCCTGGTTTTTTTTAATCAGGTCTGATGAATTATTTTCTCTAACTACAGTCACCACGGTATCATATGATTTCTCCTATATATATTTCCTCCTGTCCGTCGGTCGAATGACTGGGGTGGGCGGAGCCTAGGAGGGATCATGTGACCAGCTTTGCTGGGACTCTTTGCCATTTCCTGTTGGGGAAGAGAATATCCCACAAGTAAGGATGACGCCGTGGACCGGACACACCGTTGGAGAAAGTAATTTATCAGGTAAGCATAAATTCTGTTTTTTTGACGTTTTTGCGCCAAAGGTGTCGGCGTTACCGGATGTGGCGTCATTTTTGGCGCTAAAAGCATTTAGGCGCCAAGTAATGTGGGCGTCTTTTTTGGCGCTAAAAAATATGGGCGTCATTATTGTCTCCACATTATTTAAGTCTCATTGTTTATTGCTTCTGGTTGCTAGAAGCTTGTTCATTGGCATTTTTTTCCCATTCCTGAAACTGTCATTTAAGGAATTTGATCAATTTTGCTTTATATGTTGTTTTTTCTATTACATATTGCAAGATGTCTCAGATTGACCCTGGATCAAAAGCTACTTCTGGAAAAACGCTTAACTGAGTTCAGTTCTACCAAAGCTAAGTTCATTTATTTTAAATGTTATAAATGTTTATCTTTAGCTATGGTTTGTAATAAGTTATTATGATATACTTTTACATGCAGAATCCATTAGTATTTATGCTTTATTGCCATTCTTACATCTTATGTACAAGAAATATTTAGAAGATTTATAAGAAATATTTTTCTGATTCTATTTTAAAGGCTTTGTCTGACTTTGTGCCTTCTAATAAATTTTTTAGGTCTCTTTCACTTCTTTTTTAATTATTGAAGTTTCAAATGACCAACAACATACTGTTTTATCCTTCTCTGATGATGTTTTTTCTCTTTCAGAATTTTCTTCATCAGATATTGACACTAACAAATCTATTTTTTTATTATTTTTTTATTAAAGTACATTTGTTCTTTGTTGAAAAGGTGTTGATTATTTTGGATATTAAGGTAACTAGTTCTTTAAGACTAGCTGACACTATTTCTGCTTATTTATTCTTCTGTGTTTTCAGAAGTTTTCTTTCCAATTCCTCATACTAGGGAATGGAATAGGCTGAGAATTTTCTTTTATTCCTTCTTCAAAGGTTTTAAACTATATTCTTTGCCAGCAGTTAAATTCAATTTGGTGGGTTCTCCAATTTATTGGGGCTATCTCTACTCCTACTAATTATGCTATTGTTTCTATAGCAAAATAGTATTTATTTTCCTTTAGATGGTTGTATCTTATTTATGGAAAATTATTTAGTTTCAGGTACTTTTCTTGGTCCTGTGATTTATTTGGATGTTGCAATTGCTTCATTTTTTGTTCTGTTTACTTTAAGATCAAGTATCAGATTATGATTTATTTTAGCATTCTTAAGGGACAACATTTACTAGACTAGGTGCTGTTGCATTTGTCTTGTTGTTTTGCATTTATTGATTATGCAAGTCCACTGTATTGACTGTTCCTTTAACTGGACTATCATGCTAATAATTTCATTTGTGTCTTCATTTTATTGAATATTTTCGCAAATGAGAGTTAATCTATGTCTTTAGCTATTTTAGCTAGAAGAATTTTGTGATTTAAAAAAAAAAAAAAAAAAAATCCATATTTCTTTTGTTCTAAGATAATCAATTATTTGTTTTATAATTGGATTCAATTCTTAACTGTTACTCTGGGCTTCAAGATTGAGTTCTAAGACTAAAACTTTAAGCTTATACTAGTTTGGTTGTTCTTATTAAGGAACAAATTCCTGAATTCTTTCCCAAGTAACATGTTTATAATTGAAAATTTTTCAGTTCAAAATCAGCTCCCTAATATTGAGATGTACGTGCCGTATTCCAGCTTGGCTGGCAAGGGGCAGGTTAAGACTTCTTTGAAATTTATTTGGTTCTATTCAGTCCAAATTTCTTTGATTTTATTCCAGTAAGGCTAACACTCTCTTTAAGTGTGTTTGGGTCCTATATATTTTGGGTTCTGTTGAAGCATGGCTGGGCTCCCATGGGGTTCAAGCGCTGCTCAGACCTGGAATCTTCTGGGGTATTTCTTCCAGTTCCATTTTTAGGAAATGGGTTTTGGAGTTTTATTCAAACTATTCTGCCTTTTTTGGTCAGTGATAGCATTATTTGTTTTCATTAGATACAATAAATGCATATTTTCATTTTTCTGTTTTCATTCAGATTATTTTCTGAGGATGCCGAATCTCATATGATTCACTTGCTCTTCAGGACATAGAGGTTCTTTTTTTCAAAAGCTCTTGATTCCTCACACAAGGGTCACCTTTTTAGGTTTCCAGATAGTTTGTGTCACTGTCTTTGTCTCTATGAGACAAGGGACAATTTTATTGTGTGCCGTTTGTCGGTACCTTTTAGTCTCTATTATTTCCTTCAGTTGCTATATATGCATAGAAGTTTTAGGTCTTATGGCCACAGCATTGGATTTAATTCCCTTTGCTCATTTTCAATAGAAAGAACTTTTTCCAGTCTTTTATGCTGAATTATGGTGCAGGGATTCTAGGATTTCACATTTTAAATCTTCGAATCCTAATATTTATCTCTTGATTTGATAGTTAAGATCACCATCATTTAGTTCTACAGGTCTCTTCGTTTCTTTCAACCTGGACCATGATCTCTACAGATGCGAGTCTTTTTGGTTGGGAGGCTGTCTGAGGATCTCTGTCAGCACAAGGGGTTTGGAAATCTCAGGAGGCGAGATTACCATTTGATATTTTAGAACTCCGCGTTTTCTCAGAATTTTTCAGTTAGTTTCTTTTTGAAGAAGAGACGTTTAATGTTTTTCAAACAATATCACTACTATGGTGTATGTCAATCATCAGAGTAGGACTATTAGTCCTTAGGTTGTGACAGAAGTGTCTCGGATATCAGCTTGGGCTAGATCCAGCTCCTATCTAAATTCTGTGTTTTTTTTCCCAGGTATAGATATTTGGGAAGCGGATTATCTCTGTTAAATCCAGCTTTTCCTCCGGGAGAATGGTCTCTCTTACCCAGATATGTTTTTCATCTCATCTGAATAAAGAACTTCCCAGGGGCCTATTAAGGTCCGGGAATCTTCAGGCGGAAGTAGTGTATGCATTGACATTTCTTTGGAATTATCTTTTTGCCTACTTCTTTCCGCCTCTAGTTCTTCTCCCAAAATTCTTATGGAGTATTTGTTTGTTATGCTGGTAGTTCCAGCATGGCCTCTCAGGTTTTGGTATACGAATCTCATTCGGATGGCCAGTTGCCAACGTTGGACACCTCCGTTTAAACCAGACCTTTTCTTTCTCAAGGCCATTTTTTTCCATCAGGATCTCAAATCATTAAATTTGAAGGGATGGAGATTGAACGCTTGGTTTTTAGTCATAGAGGTTTTTCTGACTCATTGATTAATTCTATGTTTCAGGCTCATAAAACTGTCTCTAGAAAGATTTATATTGAGTCTGGAAGACCTACTTTTCTTGGCATTCTTTTAAAATTCATAGAATTTTATTATTTTTTCAGGTTGGTTTGGATAAGATTTTGTCTTCAATTCTTTGTTAAGGACAAATCTCTACTCTTTCTGTTCTTTTTATTACAGAAAAGATTGCTTATCATCCTGATATTCATTGTGTTATGCAGGCTTTGGTCCATATCCCGCCTGTCATTAATTCAATCTCTCCTCTTTGGAGTCTCAATTTGGTACTGAGGGCTTTACAGGCTCCTCCATTTGAAACTATGCATTTTCTGAACATTAAATTACTTTCTTGGAAAAGTATTGTTCCTTTTGGTTATTTCTTCTACTAGAAGAGTTTTTGAGTTATCTGCTCTTTTTTTGTGAATATCCTTTTCTGATTTTTTATCAGGATAAGGCAGTGTTACTTCCTGATATTTATCACTTTTTTCAGGTTTTGATTCTATTCAAACCTGTCATTAAGCCAATTTCTCCTCCTTGGAGTCTTAATTGGGTTCTGAAGGTTTTTCAGGTTCTTCTATTTTGAGCATATGCTTGCTCTGGACATTCATTACTTTCATGGAAAGTATTGTTCTTTTTGGACATCTCTTCAGCTAGAACAGTTTTTGAATTATCTGCTCTTTCTTGTGAGTCTCCTTTTCTGATTTTTCATCAGGATAAGGCGGTGTTGCGAACTTCTTTTAAATTTTTACCTAAGGTTGTGAATTCTAACAACATTAGTAGAGAAATTGTGGTTCCTTCATTGTGTCCTAATCCTAAGAATTCTAAGGAAAGATTGTTGCATTCTTTGGATGTAGTTAGAGCTTTTAAATATTATGTTGAAGCTACTAAAGATTTCCGAAAGACTTCTAGTCTATTTGTTATCTTTTCCGGTTCTAGGAAAGGTCAGAAGGCCTCTGCCTTTTCTTTGGCGTCTTGGTTAAAGTCTTTGATTCATCATGCTTATGTCGAGTCGGGTAAAACTCCGCCTCAAAGGATTACAGCTCATTCTACTACGTCAGTTTCTACTTACTGGGCGTTTAGGAATGAAGCTTCGGTTGATCAGATTTGCAAAGCAGCAACTTGGTCTTCTTTGCATACTTTTACTAAATTCTACCATTTTGATGTGTTTTCTTCTTCTGAAGCAGTGTTTGGTAGAAAAGTACTTCAGGCAGCTGTTTCAGTTTGATTCTTCTGCTTATAATTTCAGTTTTTTTCATTATAAGATTTAAACTTTGTTTTGGGTGTGGATTATTTTCAGCGGAATTGGCTGTCTTTATTTTATCCCTCCCTCTCTAGTGACTCTTGCGTGGAAGATCCACATCTTGGGTATTCATTATCCCATACGTCACTTGCTCATGGACTCTTGTTAATTACATGAAAGAAAACATAATTTATGTAAGAACTTACCTGATAAATTAATTTCTTTCATATTAGCAGGAGTCCATGAGGCCCACCCTTTTCTCTTGTTAAGTGTGTTCAGTCCACGGGTCATCCATTACTTATGGGATATATTCTCCTTCCCAACAGGAAGTTGCAAGAGGATCACCCAAGCAGAGCTGCTATATAGCTCCTCCCCTCACATGTCATATCCAGTCATTCTCTTGCAACCCTCAACAAAGAAGGAGGTCGCGAGAGGAGCTGGAGTTTTTACTTATCTATTCTTCAATCAAAAGTTTGTTATTTTAAATGGCACCGGAGTGTGCTGTTTTTCTATCTCAGGCAGTATTTGGAAGAAGAAACTGCCTGCGTTTTTTTTCTATGATCTTAGCAGGCGTAACTAAGATCCACTGGCTGTTCTCGACATTCTGAGGAGTGGGGTAACTTCAGAAACTGGGAATGGCATGCAGGGTCCTCCGCAAATGAGGTATGTGCAGTACTTTATTTTCTGGGAATGGAATTGACTAAGAAAATACTGCTGTTACCGTATGATGTAAGTACAGCCTTAAATGCAGTAGTGGCAACTGGTATCAGGCTGATAAATGTATGCGCAGTCGAGTTATTTTCTAGGGACTAGAATTTGACTGAGAAAATACTGTTAAAACTGAAATAATACTTAAGCCTTATCTGCAGTGGTAGCGACTGGTAGCAGGCTTAGTGATAACTTTGCATGACATTGGAAAATGTTGTTTTTTAATAAAACGTTTACTGGCATGTTATTCGTTTTTGTGAGGTACTTTGGTGATAAATCGCTTTGGGCATGATTTTTTTCCACATGGCTAACATATTTTTCTGCATGGAAACCGTTATATCAGGGCTCCCACTGTTGTGATAGGAGTGGGAGGGACCTTGTTTTAGCGCCTTGTTGCGCAGTTAAAATTCTAGCACAGTCTTCCTGCTTCTTCCTCTTTGATCCAGGACGTCTCTAGAGAGCTCAGGGGTCTGCAAAATTCATTTTTGAGGGAGGTAATCAGTCACAGCAGATCTGTGACAGTGTGTTTGACTGTGATTAAAAGCATTAAATCTTAATTGATATCCGTTTTATCCGTTTTGGGTATTGAGGGGTTAATCATCCTTTTGCTAATGGGTGCAATCCTCTGCTAACAATACACTTCATGTTAAGAATTGTTTAATTGTATCTGTATTTTTGAAGCGCTGCAGCGTTTTTTATATTGCTTGTAAACTTATTGAAAGTGATTTCCAAGCTTGCTAGTTTCATTGCTAAGTCTGTTTAAACATGTCTGATTCAGAGGAAACTGTTTGTTCATCATGTTCAAAAGCCAATGTGGAGCCCAATAGAACGATGTGTACCAATTGTATTGATATTGCTTTGAATAAAAGTCAATCTGTACCGATAAAGAAACTATCACCAGACAACGAGGGGGAAGTTATGCCGCCTAACTCTCCTCACGTGTCAGTACCTGCGTCTCCCGCTCGGGAGATGCGTAGGATTGAGACGCCAAGTACATCTAGGCCCTTACAAATCACTTTACATGATATGGCTAATGTTATGAAAGAAGTATTATATAATATGCCCGAATTAAGGGGCAAACGCGATAGCTCTGGGTTAAGGACAGCGCGCTGATGACACGAGAGCCATGTCTGATACTGCGTCACAATTTGCAGAACATGAGGACGGTGAGCTTCATTCTGTCTGTGACGGTTCTGATCCGGGGAGACCGGATTCAGAAATTTAAAATTTTAAATTTAAGCTTGAGAACCTCCGTGTGTTACTAGGGGAGGTATTAGCGGCTCTGAATGATTGCGACACGGTGGCAATTCCAGAGAAATTGTGTAGGTTGGATAGATACTATGCGGTACCGGTGTGTACTGACGTTTTTCCTATACCAAAAAGACTTACAGAAATTATTAGTAAGGAGTGGGATAGACCCGGTGTGCCTTTTTCCCCTCCCCCAATATTTAGAAAAATGTTCCCTATAGACGCCACCACACGAGACTTATGGCAGACGGTCCCTAAGGTGGAGGGAGCAGTTTCTACGTTAGTCAAGCGTACCACTATCCCGGTGGAGGATAGCTGTGCTTTCTCAGATCCAATGGATAAAAAATTAGAGGGTTATCTTAAGAAAATGTTTGTTCAACAGGGTTTATATTGCAGCCTCTTGCATGCATTGCGCCTGTCACGGCTGCAGCGGCATTCTGGTTTGAGTCTCTGGAAGAGGCGATTCGCACAGAGCCATTGGATGAGGCTTTGAGCAAAGTTAGAACCCTTAAGCAAGCTAATGCGTTTGTTTCAGATGCCGTAGTACATCTAACCAAACTTACGGCTAAAAATTCTGGATTCGCCATACAGGCGCGCAGAGCGCTCTGGCTTAAATCCTGGTCAGCGGATGTAACTTCCAAGTCTAAGCTACTTAACATTCCTTTCAAAGGGCAGACCTTATTCGGGCCCGGCTTGAAGGAAATTATTGCTGACATTACGGGAGGTAAGGGCCACGCCCTTCCTCAGGATAGGGCCAAACCAAAGGCCAAACAATCTAATTTTCGTGCCTTTCGTAACTTCAAGGCAGGAGCAGCATCGACTTCCTCCGCTCCAAAACAGGAAGGAACTACTGCTCGTTACAGACAGGGTTGGAAAGGCAACCAGTCATGGAACAAGGGCAAGCAGGCCAGAAAGCCTACTCCCGCCCCTAAGACAGCATGAAGACAGGGCCCCCTATCCGGAGACGGATTTAGTGGGGGGCAGACTTTCTCTCTTCGCCCAGGCTTGGGCAAGAGATGTGCAGGATCCCTGGACGTTAAAGATTATATCTCAGGGATACCTTCTGGATTTCAAAACCTCTCCTCCACAAGGGAGGTTTCATCTTTCGAGGTTATCGACAAACCTAGTAAAGAGAGAGGCATTTCTACAATGTGTACAAGACCTCTTAATCATGGGAGTGATCCACTCAGTTCCGCGATCGGAACAGGGACAAGGATTTTACTCAAATCTATTTGTGGTTCCCAAAAAAGAGGGAACCTTCAGACCAATCTTGGACTTAAAGATCTTAAACAAATTCCTAAGGGTACCATCGTTCAAGATGTGGAAACCATTCGAACCATCCTACCCATGATCCAAGAGGGTCAATATATGACCACGGTGGACTTAAAGGATGCTTACCTTCATATACCGATTCACAAAGATCATTATCGGTACCTAAGGTTTGCCTTTCTAGACAGGCATTACCAGTTTGTGGCTCTTCCCTTCGGGTCAGCCACGGCCCCGAGAATTTTTACGAAGATTCTGGGCTCACTTCTGGCGGTACTAAGACCACGAGGCATAGCGGTGGCTCCGTATCTAGACGACATTCTGATACAAGCGTCAAGTTTTCAGAATGCAATGTCTCATACAGAGATAGTTCTAGCATTTCTGAGGTCGCATGGGTGGAAAGTGAACGTGGAAAAGAGTTCTCTGTTACCACTCACAAGGGTTCCTTTTCTAGGGACTCTTATAGATTCTGTAGAGATGAAGATTTACCTGACTTAGTCCAGGTTATCAAAGATTCTCAATGCTTGCCGTGTCCTTCATTCCGTTCCAAGCCCATTAGTAGCTCAGTGCATGGAGGTAATCGGCTTAATGGTCGCGGCAATGGACATAGTGCCATTTGCGCGCCTGCATCTCAGACCGCTGCAACTATGCATGCTCAGTCAATGGAACGGGGATTACTCAGATCTGTCCCCTTTGCTAAATCTGGACCAGGAGACCAGAGATTGTCTTCTCTGGTGGTTGTCACCGGTTCATCTGTCCAAAGGAATGACCTTTCGCAGACCAGATTGGACGATTGTGACAACGGATGCCAGCCTTCTAGGCTGGGGAGCAGTCTGGAATTCCCTGAAGGCTCAGGGATCGTGGACTCAGGAGGAGAAACTCCTTCCAATAAACATTCTAGAATTAAGAGCAATATTCAATGCTCTTCTAGCTTGGCCTCAGTTAGCAACACTGAGGTTCATCAGATTTCAGTCGGACAATATCACGACTGTGGCTTACATCAATCATCAAGGGGGAACCAGGAGTTCCCTAGCGATGTTGGAAGTCTCGAAGATAATTCGCTGGGCAGAGTCTCACTCTTGCCACCTGTCAGCGATTTACATCCCGGGCGTAGAGAACTGGGAGATGGATTTCCTAAGTCGCCAGACTTTTCATCCGGGAGAGTGGGAACTTCACCCGGAGGTATTTGCTCAACTGATTCGTCGTTGGGGCAAACCGGATCTGGATCTCATGGCATCTCGCCAGAACGCGAAGCTTCCTTGTTACGGATCCAGGTCCAGGGACCCGAGAGCGGTGCTGGTAGATGCATTAGCAGCCCCTTGGGTTTTCAACATAGCTTATGTGTTTCCACCATTTCCGTTGCTACCTCGACTGATTGCCAGGATCAAACAGGAGAGGGCATCAGTAATTCTGATAGCGCCTGCGTGGCCACGCAGGACCTGGTATGCAGACCTAGTGGACATGTCGTCCTGTCCACCATGGTCTCTTCCTCTGAGGCAGGACCTTCTAATTCAGGGTCCTTTCAACCATCCAAACCTAATTTCTCTGAGGCTGACTTGAACGCTTGATTCTATCAAAGCGTGGGTTTTCGGATTCGGTTATTGATACATTGATACAGGCTCGGAAACCTGTGACCAGAAGAAATTACCATAAGATATGGCGTAAATATTTATATTGGTGCGAATCCAAGAGTTACTCATGGAGTAAGGTTAGGATTCCTAGGATATTGGCTTTTCTACAAGAGGGTTTAGAAAAGGGTTTATCCGCTAGTTCGCTAAAGGGACAGATTTCAGCTCTGTCTATTCTTTTACACAAACGTCTGGCAGAGAATCCAGACGTCCAGGCCTTTTGTCAGGCTTTGGCTAGAATTAAGCCTGTGTTTAAAGCTGTTGCTCCTCCGTGGAGCTTAAACTTGGTTCTTAAAGTTCTTCAGGGTGTTCCGTTTGAACCCCTTCATTCCATTGATATTAAGCTTTTATCTTGGAAAGTTCTGTTTTTGATGGCTATTTCCTCGGCTCGAAGAGTCTCTGAGTTATCTGCCTTACATTGCGATTCTCCTTATCTGATCTTTCATTCAGACAAGGTAGTACTGCGTACTAAACCTGGGTTTTTGCCTAAGATTGTTTCTAACAGGAATATCAATCAAGAGATTGTTGTTCCATCATTATGTCCTAATCCTTCTTCAAAGAAGGAACGTCTTTTGCATAATCTAGACGTGGTCCGTGCTCTGAAGTTCTACTTACAGGCAACTAAAGATTTTAGACAAACTTCTTCTCTGTTTGTCGTTTACTCTGGACAGAGGAGAGGTCAAAAGGCTTCGGCTACCTCTCTCTCTTTTTGGCTTCGTAGCATAATACGTTTAGCCTATGAGACTGCTGGACAGCAGCCTCCTGAAACAATTACAGCTCATTCCACTAGAGCTGTGGCTTCCACCTGGGCCTTTAAGAATGAGGCCTCTGTTGAACAGATTTGCAAGGCTGCAACTTGGTCTTCACTTCATACTTTTTCCCAATTTTTACAAATTTGACACTTTCGCTTCTTCAGAGGCTGGTTTTGGGAGAAAGGTTCTACAGGCAGTGGTTCCTTCTGTTTAATGTTCCTGCCTTGTCCCTCCCATCATCCGTGTACTTAGCTTTGGTATGGGTATCCCATAAGTAATGGATGACCCGTGGACTGAACACACTTAACAAGAGAAAACATAATTTATGCTTGCCTGATAAATTTATTTCTCTTGTAGTGTGTTCAGTCCACGGCCCGCCCTGTCTTTTTAAGGCAGATTCTAAATTTTAAAATTATAACTCCAGTCACCACTGCACCTTATAGTTTCTCCTTTCTCGTCTTGTTTCGGTCGAATGACTGGATATGACATGTGAGGGGAGGAGCTATATAGCAGCTCTGCTTGGGTGATCCTCTTGCAACTTCCTGTTGGGAAGGAGAATATATCCCATAAGTAATGGATGACCCGTGGACTGAACACACTACAAGAGAAATAAATTTATCAGGTAAGCATAAATTATGTTTTTTGTGGTGGTTATGATTTTTTTGTATAAAGCACAATTATTCCAATTCCTTATTTTTTATGCTTTCGCACTTTTTTCTTATCACCCCACTTCTTGGCTATGCGTTAAACTGATTTGTAGGTGTGGTGAGGGGTGTATTTATAGGCATTTTGAGGTTTGGGAAACTTTGCCCCTCCTGGTAGGAATGTATATCCCATACGTCACCAGCTCATGGACTCTTGCTAATATGAAAGAAATGAATTTATCAGGTAAGTTCTTACATAAATTATGTTTTTAAGCTGCACCTTCCTCCACCCGTCGCAACGCCTCTTCCTGGGTCTAAAATGAGGAATCCAGCTTCCTCCAATCACGGCATTGAATCAGACACTGATTCCCCCGGGGGGGAAGCCGTGATTGGAGGATGACCTATCCATCATTTCTGGTATCAGAAATGGCTTGCGACGACCGGAGGAAGCATTTTTTCACAACGAGTGAAATGTAAATTTTGATGAATTAAAGTGCCCCTGTTTTTAATTGAATTTTTAAAAACCGGGCACTTTAGCATCAAAATTTACATTCACTTTAAACAATAAATATATTTCATGCACCTCCATCTAATTATGGATCCTGCCATTTGAGACCCTAGGTTACACTGCATGTGTCTGGAGGAGAGTTGCTGCACATGTACAAATATATCAGCACTGGAATATAGTGAAAACTAGATTTCAACATGGCAACACCCTTGAATAGAGGGAGGCAGGGAATAACCTTAACCACTAAACACAGTAGAATCTTTGAAAAAAATCTTTGGAGATGTGAGGGTCTCCAATTAAAGTGAAGGTAAACTATGCCTACCTTGAAAGATCGTTCTTTTCTGAAGTCCAAAAATAATGTGACTGTATCAAATTCGCTTTATTAATCAACTTATTTATTACTGAAACTCATATTTTATTATTTCTATCCTCCTCTCGTAACACGGCCGCCATTGATTTACTCCGGTCACTTTTTTTTACAACCACTGACAGCTCAGGCCAGTCGGCGACACTCCTCTTAGCTAACACGCCCTTCAATACATATGCGCGTGCCCTAACTCTTGTATCGCTGGCTAAGAGTGCTCTAGCTTTCAATTGGAAACATTGTACTGAGGATAAAATAAATGGGGTTCTCAGTTGTTATTCTCTCTCTATCGATAGCTGCGCTTAAACTGAATACAAAGTATAGGATACATTGGATACAAATACAATGTATTGCATACATAAATGTAACGCATGCGCAGAGCAAGTCAAGAAGATAGACATGTCAATTCTCTGACCCGGGGAGGGGTGGTTCTAAACTATCGCCGGGATGAAGATTCTAAACGGAAGTAATGGCAGGGGAGGAGCAAGGAGCGGTAACGCTCTGAAAGCAAAATAATAATTTATTACATTTAGGAATAACGATAATAAATAAATATATAGGCAAATTAAGTTATAAGTACTCAAAGATTAATATTTCAATATTTATATAGTAAAAATTTACCATCACTTTAAATAATACACATATAGCAACCAGAAGGTTACAAGTTATTGAATATTTTCTTGTATGTGATCTTACAATTTGATTACTACTAATGGTGATTGTTAAATCTCAGTAAGAGAAAGAAGGGGGTGGAAATGAATTCTAAAATTAAATTTTAATGAGTTCAATAAATTTTAAAATAAAGGGAAACATTTACTTTAAAAACACACAAGTCTAATTCTGCTATTGTCACTTTTATCTAAAGTCTCATATTTAGTGTGCAACAGTGATAATGTTGGGATATAGTTGCCTGGGGGGTCAAATGAGCAAATGTACAAATGGAACCCTAAGCAGGGTTGGGCAATATTGTTTGAATGCTGGTATTGGTAATGGCGTAGTTAAAGGGACACTGAACCCACATTTTATTCTTTCGTGATTCAGATAGAGCATGACATTTTAAGCTACTTTCTAATTTACTCCTATTATCACATTTTCTTCATTCTCTTGCTATCTTTATTTGAAATCAAGAATGTAAGTTTAGATGCCGGCCCATTTTTGGTGAACAACCTGGGTTGTCCTTGCTGATTGGTGGATAAATTCATCCACCAATAAAAATGTGCTGTCCCGAGTCCTGAACCATAAAAAAGCTTAGATGCCTTCTTTTTCAAATAAAGATAGCAAGAGAATGAATAAAAATTGATAATAGGAGTAAATTAGAAAGTTGCTTAAAATTGCATGCGCTATCTGAATCACAAAAGAAAAAAATTGGGTTCAGTGTCCCTTTAAGGATACAAGAAATTGTCTTTTTAATGCATATGTGGAGAGGGGTTGGTGCTATTTCCTGATGTGGAAAGTAAATTAACACTGTTAATATGATATTTTAGAGTGAGGGACTTGGTGAGGAGTCAATAGGAACTCCTGTGTTTGAATAGCCACCCTGCCTTTCTCTAGCTATTTATCACAGACATAAATAATTGACTCTCTTAGTGTGCTAACATCAATGCTGGGGAATTAAGCTACGATATGGGAAGGCTTTGAGAGAACCAAACGGGGGTAATATTAACAGAGCAAAAATAACTGAAAAAATGCTGGTATAGATTGATTTAAACTAACTGTGTCTTATCATTGATAATAGTGGAACAGACTTGATTATGGTATAAAATTCTCTAAAAATATTTTAAGTTACGACACTCACTATAATCTATGAGTTTAAAATTGCCAAACATACATAATTAAAAAAATCAGTGCACCTACAAATGTTTAGGGGCGGTAATGTTTAATTTTACATTTATGTTCAAACTTTATTATACCCAATCTTGCTAATCAAACTGAAGGGTATTGAACAATATATACAGTTGAAATGTCAAACCCAAACATCACTAGTAAATGTTGGGGGTTGGTAACGATTAACTTTATTCTGATCCAAACTATATCATACCTAATTTTGCAAACAAAACCTAGGGGTATCAAACAATCAACATATTTGAACATGTAACATACCTAACCTAGATGCACTGGCTTAGATTAACGTTTGTAGTGTCGAAAACTACAAAAAACATAAAGGTGACAAATATTATACTGCAAATACAATCTAGTAGATTCTCAAGTGTGGTAAAGTACACAGTTTACTTCAAAGTACAAAAAACCTTTTTTGATACTCATTGCATATACAGGTATATGTCACTTTACAGCGCTTAGCAGAGCTGAAGTTCAACCTCCAATGATTTTGAAACAGTGCTGTAATAATCCTGAGATTGCGAGAAAAGTGACTGGCACCATTTTGTTATGCTTAGTTCACTCTGTTTACAGCATTGCAGTGCAATCTGTGTCTCAGTGCTATAGTCTGGCAAATTTTACTACAGTATTTGTTACTATTTTACAGATACAGTATTTATGAATACTAATTGAATGCTGTGCTGTGCTGTGCTAGTGTTAAACTAAACGTAGCACTATTGCACACCTAATATGTGTTAATTCAAACATGTTTTCAAGTCTTTAAACCCACTGGCAAGTGAAAAGAAAGCTAAAACTGCCTTGTTTCACTTTAAAGCGGGGCTCCGTCTCTAACCCGCTGTATGAGCGGGGTATACCTGTAGTGGGAAAAACTGCACTCAACTATAAGCAGTTAAACTTTGCCAACACTTAGAAACATTGTATCCTCATAGATAACTTGCTTTTTTGCTACAAGTAAACTTCACAAACTTCAATTTAAACATGCATTTAAAGAGACAGTGTCTATTATTACCATTATGTAACCTTAATGCTCAAATACAACGTGCAGCACTATATAGTGAAGGTTAATGACGTTGAATCAGTTATAAAAACATAAAGTTGAATGACACTATACTGCAAATATAATAAAGCTGATACTAAAGTGTGGTAAAAGAAACAGCAAAATTCCAAACACTGTTCATACTTGATATATAATGTAAAGAGTCACATTGTCCTGCATTATAAGCAGTTAAACTATATTAACACCAAGAAATATTGCACCTGTGGTGATAAAATGTGAATTTCACTAATTTGAGTCCCAACACATATTTAAAGAGACAGTCTCTGCAATTGCACAAGAATTTACCAACACTAATATCGGAGTGATTTGAAATTACATCTAGACTCAAACTTCTCTATTTATATAGCAACTAATGTGTTCAGACCAATATCCAATTCTTGAAAAAGTAACTTTCTATTATCTGCCATATATTGCGGATAATTTACAATACTGTTTTGAATTACAAGCAAGTTGTTACTCTAAAATATCATATTAACAGTGTTAATTTACTTTTCACATCAGGGAATAGCACCAACCCCTCTCCACATATGCATTAAAAAGACAATTTCTTTTATCCTTAACTACGCCATTACCAATACCAGCATTCAAACATTATTGCCCAACCCTGCTTAGGGTTCCATTTGCTCATTTGACGCCCCAGGCAACTATAACCTAACATTATCACTGTTGCACACTAAATATGAGACTTTAGATAAAAGTGACAATAGCAGAATTAGAATTGTGTGTGTGTTTTTAAAGTAAATGTTTCCTTTTATTTTTTAATTTATTGAACTCATTAAAAGTTAAATTTTAGAATTCATTTCCACCCCCTTCTTTCTCTTTCTGAGATTTAACAATCACCATTAGTAGTGATCAAATTGTAAGATCACATGCAAGAAAATATTCAATAACTTGTAACCTTCTGAGTGCTATATGTGTATTCTTTAATTGGAGACCCTCGCATTTCCAAAGTTTTTTTCAAAGTTTGTTTAATACACAGCACCACTTCGCTCAACACACACATACTAACCAATATTAAATTGTTAACATAGTTTGAGCCATAAGAAGTTTGATCAAGTTAATAAGTAGTGCCATTGGTTTTTCTGTTGCTTTTCCAAAACACAGTAGAATAGTTTAGTAAATACATGTATAATAAATACACAATGCAAAAGCACTTAGCTTGATTTTCACATGAGTAGTAGATTTGTTTATATATTTATAAAGTTTGTTTTATTTTCCTTCCCACTGTATCATGTGACCGCCATAAGCCAATCAGAAAATGCATATACGTATATTCTGTGAATCTTGCACTAGTTCAGTAGGAGCTGCTGACTCAGAAAGGGTTAATGTAAAATACTGCATATTTAGATTATGAATGTGAATTTGAAAGTTCTTTAAAATTATGTGCTCTATCTGAATCATGAAATTTTGACTTTAGTATCCCTTTTAACACTATGTTTATAAAATGTATTTAGAGTTTATTGTCCCTTTAATCGTAATCAACATCATTACTACACATACATATATGGTAAAAGTCAACAATAAAACTGTATACCTGCATATCCCAGTAGCAACATCATTACTAACATACATATATGGTAAAAGTCAACAATAAAACTGCATACCTGCATATCCCAGTAGCAACATCATTACTACACATGCATATATGGTAAAAGTCAACAATAAAACTGCATACCTGTATATCCCAGTAGCAACATAATTACTACACATACATATATGGTAAAAGTCAACAATAAAACTGTATACCTGCATATCCCAGTAGCAACATCATTACTACACATACATATATGGTAAAAGTCAACAATAAAACTGCATACCTGCATATCCCAGTAGCAACATCATTACTACACATACATATATGGTAAAAGTCAACAATAAAACTGCATACCTGCATATCCCAGTAGCAACATCATTACTAACATACATATATGGTAAAAGTCAACAATAAAACTGCATACCTGCATATCCCAGTAGCAACATCATTACTACACATGCATATATGGTAAAAGTCAACAATAAAACTGCATACCTGTATATCCCAGTAGCAACATCATTACTACACATACATATATGGTAAAAGTCAACAATAAAACTGCATACCTGCATATCCCAGTAGCAACATCATTACTACACATACATGTATGGTAAAAGTCAACAATAAAACTGCATACCTGTATATCCCAGTAGCAACATCATTACTACACATACATATATGGTAAAAGTCAACAATAAAACTGTATACCTGCATATCCCAGTAGCAACATCATTACTAACATACATATATGGTAAAAGTCAACAATAAAACTGTATACCTGCATATCCCAGTAGCAACATCATTACTAACATACATATATGGTAAAAGTCAACAATAAAACTGCATACCTGCATATCCCAGTAGCAACATCATTACTACACATACATGTATGGTAAAAGTCAACAATAAAACTGCATACCTGCATATCCCAGTAGCAATATCATTACTACACATACATATATGGTAAAAGTCAACAATAAAACTGTATACCTGCATATCCCAGTAGCAACATCATTACTACACATACATATATGGTAAAAGTCAACAATAAAACTGCATACCTGCATATCCCAGTAGCAATATCATTACTACACATGCATATATGGTAAAAGTCAACAATAAAACTGCATACCTGCATATCCCAGTAGCAACATCATGGTATCTCCGTTTTGTGGTACAAAATGACCATTTTCACCTGTCTGTGCATGGGGCTTTCCGGGAAATGATAAAGGAAGGCAAGTGTATCATTATCTGTACAATAATCCCTTTGCAGCTGCTATGGATGTATTATTTATTTATTGTATTTTTTATTTATTGTATTATTATTTATTGGTAAAACTCCAACATTTTATTTAGCACTATAGAGGAGTGTATTACATTCTTAGGGTACATTACACCATTTTATTAACAAACTTAAAGGAACACTAAAGTCAAAATTAAACTTTAATGGTTCAGATAAAGCGTGCAATTTTCAAAAACTCCTTCCTTTTATTTCATTATGAATTTGTGCTTAGTCGTTTATATATGTACATTTTCTGAGGCACGAGCTGTTACTGAGCATGTGCAAGAGTTTACAGTGTATACAAATATGATTCTGTAATTGGCTGACGGCTGTCATGTGATGCAGTGGACAAGGAAATAGAAGCAATCTTTGAAATTTCTTAGGAAAAAAAAAATCTACTGATAATTTTAAATTCATAGCAAGCATTATTGCATTGTGTTTTTTTTATTGTGCATCCGTGGATTATGCAATTCTTCTGTATTTATTGGTCCTTTAAAACTTAAAAGAAAGGAGTGTTCTGCACTTGAGCACAATCTGTAGTTATACAACCTGACCTACGGGTAGAATGCACATGTATTTTATATCCAGACAGGATTGGATGCTTAGTCAGTAGGAAGAATCCTTATATTTCAAGTCAAACTTTGTGTATTTGGGGTGCAGAGTTTGGATCGATTTTATACTTTATTCAGTGGAACAGATCACTGTAAGATTATCAGATCCCATGGTTCAAATCCTGTTGAAGGTTTGTTTCAATAATAATAATTTATAGTGGCAATTTACTGAATAAATTCTTTAACACGCTATCCTTAGTTGGATTAAGTGGATGGTTAATAAGACGTGTTGGCATGAGGATTTAATCTTGAATAAACATTGCTGACACTATTTATTTTTACTTTTGGAATAATAATTTTGTATTCAAAGAATGCTTGGAAAATATATGTAGTTGCAGGGTGAAAAAGAAAACAATACTTGTGTATAAAGCCACCAAAAAATATAAAATAAAAAAAAAAATGAATTGACACACAGTTCTCTAAACTGGAAACATTGTACCAATGTAAATTGAAATGGAATAAAAAGAGATCCAGTCTAATAGAACACAATAGCAGCAGCAGACCATAAACTATTTTTACATAAGGAAGATATTTGTGTTGTAAAGTTTCTTATGTTGACCAAAGCCTTTAGGAGGAGGGGACCTCAAATTGACAGTGACTCACTATACAACTGCAGAGTATTAGATGTATGACAAATTGCCCAATTAGGTTTCATTTGTATATGAAATAAGTGTTTTGTGAAACCACCACACGTTTCTGCTGAAGACCATGCCCATTCAAATGTGTCTTATCATTCAATAAGAAAAACACCTATAGCAAGAATAACCCTAAAAGATCAATTTCCAATACTTTCAATATTGTGTCACTGGTGTAACAAGATATTGGTTACAAATTAAGGCAAGAAATACAAGTGTCCCTTTAAGCATTTTTAACCACCTCTGTTGGAAATTTTCATCTCCCTTTTTGTAACAAAGTCTTTACACAGATTTCTTGAGAATGCACGATTTTCTTACTTTTTCCTTAATTTTCTTCTTTCTGTGACATTGCTTTCATCTTCAGCGTTATTAAACAACTTGTGTAATGTATGGAGAAGAGTTAGTATGGTTTAGTAATGTAAAGAATCCGCGTAGTCCTGCAAAGTCATTCTCAACAGTGGCATAATCCAGAACGTTTTCCTCCTATACAAGACTTCACAATACGTCTAAAGTTTATCTAATCAGTGATGCCAAAGAAAGCAGGACTCAAACTACCCAAATGAAGTGAATTTGCTTACACTTAATATTTCTAAATCACATTTTAGTACAGTGAAGTTATTTACAAATAAGATCAACTGCCAGATACTATTGGTACAGACTTGTTATAGGATGAACTAGAGATTTTGAATATGCTACATAAATATTAAAATCATTATTTTTAATAATGGACTATAATAAAGCTGAATATCGAAGACTTTATAATACTCCTGATATTTCTTATCGGTGCATGATTTGAACCAACATTTTATGTTCTATATCCTGGATGTCTCGTGCACAAAATAAAGCTGTACTTCCAATAAGTGCTAGTGAACTTCTAAAGCTGTACAAAACCACTGCATGCCAGACTCCTGCTATAATGTATACAAGCCTTTTCTTACACAAACACAAAAACCCATAAGAATTGCAGGAATTCCATGGAAGGGACAACACCCTTTCATTTAGTGCAGTTTTTGACCATCCTGCCAGACCCACACTGAGGTTAACTGGTGCCAGGCTCAAAACCCTGATTGGTATTTGTTTGTAAACCTCTGTTGAACTTGGCCCATACTTTGCAGAGAATGTTATCCTGCTTGAAAACCCTACCTTTAATTCATTGTGCGCATAGTCATTATTTCTGTCTTCAAATGTAATATCAAATTGGCACTCTATGCCAATACACGTCATTCATATACACTGATAAGGTATTATAGCAGTATAGACTACCCCTGCTATTATACTCTCGCTCCTGGTGTCAATAGGAGCACTTATACCACTCTCTAATTCTTTGCCACATTTACATTATCACCCAGTGCACCTCATCTCGGTTAGTTTGCCTGGAACATGTCCAGTACTGTAGTATGGTGGCTGGTTGGTGTTTGTAAGAGTAAAACACATTGACTTTTATATACACTTCATGCATATGTGAGCAACCGTTCCTTTACTCAGAGACCTAACATAAAACATGCTAGGGAAGGTGCAGTGTAAAAGAGACGCACATTTAAAGGGACACAACCCAATTTTTTTTCTTTTGTGATTCAGATAGAGCATGCAATTTTAAGCAACTTTCTAATTTACTCCTATTATCAAATTTTCTTCATTCTCTTGGTATCTTTATTTGAAAAGATAGAATGTAAGTTTAGATGCCAGCCCATTTTGGTGAACAACCTGGGTTGTTGTTGCTTATTGGTGGATAAATTCACCCACCAATAAACAAGTGCTGTCCAACTTCTGAACCAAAAATTGCCTGGCTCCTTAGCTTAGATGCCTTCTTTTTCAAATAAAGGTAGCAAGAGAACTAAGAAAAATTCATAATAGGAGTAAATTAGAAAGTTGCTTAAAATTGCATTCTCTATCTGATTAACAAAAGAAAAAAAAATGGGTTCCGTGTCCCTTTAAGAATATGTATAAAAACATATACAAATTATATCAATTGCTTACTTGATCCAAAAAGTCTACAAAATATCTGAAATTAATGGGAGAAGAATTTTTAGTCAAAAATGTGTGTGGGGGTGAAGGTATATTCTTTTGGAGTATAATGATATGTTCCACAAACATAAAAATTAAACATCCTGTCTTTTTCTTTTCTTCTTAAAAACATTGAAATAGATTTTAAAATGCTGTCTTTTAAACTTAAAGGGATATGAAACCCATATTTTTTATTTAATGATTCATGCAATTTTAAGCAACGTTTACTCCTATTATCATTTTTTTTCTTCATTCTCTTGTTATCTTTATTGAAAATCAGGAATGTAAGCTTAGGAGCCGTCCCATTTTTGGCTCATTTTGCTTATTGGTGACTAAATTGGTTTCATATCCCTTTAACAAAGATAAGTTAACTAATGACCCTTTAAGTGGAAAAGATATGTGAAGTTATTACTGTACGTAATTTCAACACTGCTAAACATATCACATCGTATACATATTTTGTTTTTTAATGTTATAGACTGGTAGCACTACCAGTAGCAATTAAATACCTTAAATATAGTCATTTATAGTGATTCTATACAAATGTTCTTTGTTTATTTTATAGCCACTAGAAGATCAGGTCACTCTCTGTGGAGCTCTGCTGTAGTATTGTTAACCAACATGTAATTTATGAGACTAACAAGAAGTATAAATAATAAAATGGGGGTAGACAATCAGATGAGTTACACAATTTGGCAAAAATGCCACAGAAACAAGATTTGTATAAATCCAAAACACAGCAGCCTATAATATACAATCATTTTAATTTAAATAATATTCTGTGACCCTTTTCTGTTCATCAAGGTTATTGAATCTGAAAGCTTATACAGGGTACTGTATTTATATCTGATTTTCCCATTAAACATATTAAAGGGACACTGAACCAAATTTTTTCTTTCGTGATTCAGATAGAACATGCAATTTTAAGCAAGTTTCTTATTTACTCCTATTATATATATTTTTTCGTTCTCTTGTTATCTTTATTTAAAAAAAGAAGGCATCTAAGCTTTTTGTTTGGTTCAGACCTATGGACAGCACTTTTTATTGGTGGATGAATTTATCCACCAATCAGCAAGAACAACCCAGGTTGTTCCCCAAAAATGGGCCGGCATCTAAATTTAAATTCTTGCATTTCAAATAAAGATACCAAGAGAATGAAGAAAATTTGATAATAGGAGTAAATTAGAAAGTTGCTTAAAATGTCATGCTCTATCTGAATCACAAAAGAATAAAATTGGGTTCAGTGTCCCTTTAAGTAAACTTGTGTTTTGATATTTCCCTAGTACACATGTATTTATCTCCATTAGTTATGTGATTCATTTTAGTAGGGGTTTACGATCTTATGGATTTTACTGTGTCCCTTTAAGTAAAAAAGGTACCATGGGACTTTATTTTAGAAAATTTTAATTTTGGGCACACGCTCAAAAGGACTAGATTACAAGCTGAGTGCAACTGATAACTCAATCAATAAGCTTTTATCGGGTATTGCAAGTTGATTTTTTAATATTGTGAACCAGAGCATTTTAAAACACTGATACATATGTAACATGCCCTAATTTTAATGGATATCACAAGTCGGAGTAAAATTCTCTTTGTATTTTTACAAGTCATTAGATCTGGAGTAACGCTTTCTTATGTAACATTAACTTTTCTCACTTGCTGCTGTGCATTCAGATATGCCATAATTAAACTTCACTACCTGAGAATAGTTCTTCAAGATTTTCCATCTGCTTTGCGCTCAGTCATAATACAACATGCACAATCTTAGTGTGTAAGTGAAATATAAGTAAATGCGCTATCCAACTTGAATACTGTAGCTCTCACTATAATGCCCTAAGCACAATTAATATTAACCAAATGTGAACAGCAATGCAAGCTGTATGGATTGTGTGCCAGTGATATTAAGGCATTATTGAGCTTCACTTGTAATCTATGCCATAGTTTATCATGCATATATATTTTTAATGCTTTTTATTTGTTTTTCCTTCACAGGCTCAAGATTTGAACGTGATTGAGGAAGTGATCCGGATGATGCTGGAGATTATTAACTCTTGCTTGGCCAATTCTCTACATCATAACCCCAATTTGGTGTACGCTTTGCTATACAAGCGTGAACTCTTTGAGCAGTTTCGAGGTCACCCTTCCTTTCAAGATATCATGCAGAATATAGACATGGTGAGCAGTTTTCTGACACTCTTAGCATTTACTGGGCCCTGGGCAAGAGATATTTGCGGGGCCCCACAGCCAAGCGCTTTTATTCCCCTCCCCCTGTTTGGCCTGCCCCCTGTATAGCTCACCTCTGTCCCAACATTCAGTGTTACCTATATAAAGAATAGCAGTATATTTTACACCTCCTGATACCATACACACTTTCTCAGGATATACATTGCACCTTCTCATACCCTCACCCCTAAAAGAGTCGGGCCCCCCACTGTAAGTTTTGCGTGTAAGTTTTGCCTTTTATTTTTCTTTGTTTGTGTTGTGTTTAACATTTCATTTTTAGTGCCGGTAAGTCTACATCATGAACAATTTTGAATATTGTATACCCTATTCATATATTCATATAAACCTATTCATGTACTTTTAACATCCCCTATAGTGCATTACTGGTTTATTAATGTAAAATAAAAATGTTGCTAAATCAAACAGGATGTAAGTTACACCAATAATATAAACATATAATAAAAGCTTAGTGCAATTGCAAACAGACCAACATAGTTTTGGTAAATCATATTTGCTTTGTTGATTCGATCAGATGTAAGGATGTGACCAGTACATTCCATGATGATAAGAGCATTTCCTTAAATATCCTATATAGCACACAGTTGTGGTTCTGTTCCAGTTGTTGTACAGTCTCACTTCACTTTTGGGTAAACTTTAAAAGGGCAAGGAAGTGAGTAGTATGCTTGAGCTGTAAACCAGCAAAAGGCTGCGTGGCATTCTGAAATGCAAACTGAGATTTAAAAATGTGTCTGCTTTAGATTTATTTGGTACCTCGTATCCAGTGCACCATCAGGCATTGGTTGGTAGGTATTTGAAGTGGATAGAGAATATTTACCTGTCAGCTTGAATGTTAGCATAGAGACTGGCACCACATGCATGCATACATATATTTAAAGCATACATACATTTTTTAAAGATGCTTTGTAGTGGTTAGTGTATGGTTGTTGATCAGATTTGCAAAGCAGCAACTTGGTCTTCTTTGTATACATTTACTAAATTCTACCATTTTGATGTTTTTTCTTCAGAAGCAGTTTTTGGTAGAAAAGTTCTTCAGGCAGCTGTTTCAGTTTGATTCTTCTGCTTATAATTTCAGTTTTTTTCTTTTCCTTTATAAGATTAAAACTTATGATTTGGGTTGTGGATTCATTTTTTTCAGCGGAATTGGCTGTCTTTATTTTTTATCCCATCTTGGGTATTGCTATCCCATACGTCACTAGCTCATGTACTCTTGCCAATTACATGAAAGAAAACATAATTTATTTAAGAATTTACCTGATAAATTAATTTCTTTCATATTGGCAAGAGTCCATGAGGCCCACCCTTTTTATGGTGGTTATTATTTTTTTGTATAAAGCACAATTATTCCAATTCCTTGTTTATGCTTATGCTCCTTTCTTTATCACCCCACTTCTTGGCTATTCGTTAAACTGAATTGTGGGTGTAGTGAGGGGTGTATTTATAGGCATTTTAAGGTTTGGGAAACTTTGCCCCTCCTGGTACGTCACTAGCTCATGGACTCTTGCCAATATGAAAGTAATGAATTTATCAAGTAAATTCTTACATAAATTATGTTTCTCCTACATTGGTGTATCCAGTCCACGGCTTCATCCTTACTTGTGGGATATTCTCAATCCCTACAGGAAGTGGCAAAGAGAGCACACAGCAGAGCTGTCCATATAGCTCCCCTCAGGCTCCGCCCCCCCAGTCATTCTCTTTGCCGCTCTAACTAGTAGCATCTCCACGGGGGTGGTAAAGAGTATGTGGTGTTTAGTTGTAGTTTTTTATTCTTCTATCAAGAGTTTGTTATTTTAAAATAGTGCCGGCTTGTACTATTTACTCTGCAGCAGAAAGTGATGAAGATTTCTGCCGAGAGGAATATGATTTTAGCACCAGTAACTAAAATCCATTGCTGTTCCCACGCAGGACTGTTGAAACTAGAGAACTTCAGTTGGGGGGAACAGTTTGCAGGCTTAACTGCTTCAGGTATGATCAGTCATTTTTCTAACAAGACCTAGTAATGCTAGAAGACTGTCAGCAATCCCCTCTGGGATAGGTAAGCCATTTTTCTTAGACTCTGTATAAAATTATGGCTTAAATTAAGGGCTCTATGCTGGTTGACACTATTGTTGGCTAAATCGATTGCTTTTTAGCATGTTTTCACTATAAATAAGGTGTTTTTTCAGACTTTAAAACACTTTTGGGGTTTTATTTTGCGCCTGGCACTTATTTGGACACCTATTCTAGTCAGAAAGGCCCCTCCACTCTGGAAATGAAGAGGGAGGAGGCCTCATTTTCAAGCCTCAATTGTGCAGTTGTTTTGCTTAGGCAGTTCATGCAACTTCACGTGGGGAGTCCAGAGACTCCAGAGAGGCTTATTTCCTACTAAAATAACCCCTAAGGAAGGTAAAGGCCACAGTGGAATAGTTCTGTAGTGTTTTTAACAGGTTAATTGCTGTTATTAGCTCCGGTTTGGGCATTAAGGGTTTAATTGGTCTGAAAATTTGTGTGCAATCCTTTCAAAGATGGTTTTTTGATGTTTTAGTAATAAAGTGTGCACTTTTATTATTTAAAGACACAGTAACGTTTTTGTCAAAAATAATTTTTATTGCATTGAAGATCTGTTTAAGTCTGTCAAACATGTCTGACCCTTCAGATAACCTATGTTCTGTATGTTCAAAGGCCAAGGTGGTTCCCCCATTAAATTTATGTGTGAAGTGTGCCATAGCGTCCAAACAGCTTAAGGACAGTACAATCACGCTTAAAGATATAGCCCAAGATGATTCTTTAGCTGAAGGTAGTGAGGATAGCTCACTATCCTCTCCTTCTGTGTCAACACCAGCTATGCCCGCGCAAGCGATGCCCAGTACATCTAGCGCGCCAATTGCTATTACTATGCAACAGTTAGCAGCAGTAATGGATAATTCTCTCGCAGCATTTTTATCCAAACTGCCAGCTTTTCCTAGGAAGCGTGATTGCTCAGTTTTAAATACAGAAATTGAGCAAGCAGACGCAGAGGATAATTTATCTGTAGTTCCCTCACATCAATCTGACTTGGCGGTGAGGGAGGGCCTGTCTGAGGGAGAAATTTCTGACACAGGAAAAGTTTCTCAGCAGGCAGAGCTCTACTTAAGGAGGTCCTAGCTACTCTTGATGATTGTGACTCTTTGGTGGTCCCAGAAAAATTGTGTAAAATGGATAAATTCTTAGAGGTCCCAGTACACACTGATGCATTTCCGATACCTAAGAGGGTGGCGGATATAGTGAATAAGGAGTGGGAGAAGCCAGGTGTACCTTTTGTTCCCCCTCCTATATTTAAGAAAATGTTCCCCATTGTTGACCCCAGAAGGGACGCGTGGCAGACGGTCCCTAAGGTAGAGGGGGCAGTTTCAACGCTAGCTAAGCACACAACTATACCAATAGAAGACAGTTGCGCTTTCAAAGATCCTATGGATAAAAAATTAGAAGGTTTACTTAAGAAAATTTTTGTTCAACAAGGTTTTCTTCTTCAACCAATTTCTTGCATTATTCCTGTAACCACTGCAGCTGCTTTTTGGTTTTGAGGAATTAGAAAACTCGTTACTTCTTATGATGAAGTCATGGATAGAATTCACGCCCTGAAGTTAGCTAATTCTTTCATTACAGATGCCGCTTTTCAGTTAGCTAAATTAGCGGCGAAAAATTCTGGTTTCGCAATAGTGGCGCGTAGAGCGCTTTGGCTAAAATCGTGTTCGGCGGATGTGTCGTCCAAAACAAAATTGCTTAATATTCCTTTCAAGGGTAAGACCCTATTCGGGCCAGAGTTGAAAGAAATTATTTCAGATATCACTGGGGGAAAGGGCCATGCCCTTCCACAGGATAGACCTTTCAAAGCTAAAAATAAGTCTAATTTTCGTTCCTTTCGCAATTTCAGGAACGGACCGGCTTCTACCTCTACAGCCACTAGGCAAGAGGGTAACGCACCCCAGCCCAAACCAGCATGGAAACCATTGCAAGGCTGGAACAAGGGTAAACAGGCCAAAAAGCCTGCTGCTGCTACCAAGACAGCATGAAGGGGTAGCCCCCAATCCGGGACCGGATCTAGTAGGGTGCAGACTTTCTCTCTTTGCTCAGGCCTGGGCAAGAGATGTTCTGGACCCCTGGGCACTAGAAATTGTCTCTCAGGGGTATCTTCTAGAATTCAAGGACCTTCCTCCAAGGGGAAGGTTCCACATGTCTCGCTTATCTTTAGACCAGATAAAGAGAAAGGCATTCTTACATTGCGTAGAAGACCTTTTAAAAATGGTAGTGATAAACCCAGTTCCAACAGCAGAACAAGGACTGGGATTTTACTCAAACCTGTTTGTAGTTCCCAAAAAGGAAGGAACTTTCAGGCCAATTCTGGATTTAAAGATCCTAAACAAATTCCTCAGAGTTCCATCATTCAAAATAGAAACCATTCGGACAAGCATTACCAGTTCGTGGCTCTTCCCTTCGGATTGGCCACTGCTCCCAGAATTTTCACAAAGGTGCTAGGGTCCCTTCTAGCGGTGCTAAGGCCAAGGGGCATTGCAGTAGCACCTTACCTAGACGACATTTTAATACAGGCGTTGTCCTTTCACAAAGCAAGGGCTCATACGGACATTGTTCTAGCCTTTCTAAGGTCTCACGGGTGGAAAGTGAACATAGAAAAAAGTTCTCTGTCCCCGTTCACAAGGGTTCCCTTCCTGGGAACAATAATAGACTCGGTAGAAATGAAACTCTTTCTGACAGAGGTCAGGAAATTATAACTTTTGTACACTTGTCGAGTTCTTCAATCCATTCCTCAACCCTCCATAGCTCAGTGCATGGAGGTAATAGGACTAATGGTTGCGGCAATGGACGTGGTTCCTTTTGCTCGAATTCATTTAAGACCATTGCAACTGTGCATGCTCAAACAATGGAATGGGGATTATGCAGATTTGTCTCCCCAGATTCAGATGGACCAGCAAACCAGAGACTCACTCCTCTGGTGGTTGTCTCAGGATCACCTGTCTCAGGGAATGAGTTTCCGAAGACCGGAGTGGATCATTGTCACGACCGACGCCAGCCTCTTAGGCTGGGGCGCGGTCTAGAAGTCCCTGAAGGCTCAGGGTCTATGGTCTCGGGAAGAATCTCTTCTCCCGATAAACATTTTGGAATTGAGAGCGATATGGCCTCAACTAGCGGAGGCCAAATTCATCAGATTTCAGTCAGACAACATGACGACTGTAGCATACATCAATCATCAGGGGGGAACAAAGAGTTCCCTGGCGATGAGGGAGGTATCCAAGATCATCAAATGGGCAGACGATCACTCCTGCCATCTATCAGCAATTCACATCCGAGGAGTGGACAACTGGGAAGCGGATTATCTGAGTCGTCAGACTTTCCATCCGGGGGAGTGGGAACTCCACCCGGAGGTTTTTGCTCAGCTGACCCAACTATGGGGCATTCCAGATCTGGATCTGATGGCGTCACGTCAGAACTCCAAAGTTACACGTTACGGGTCCAGGTCCAGGGATCCCAAGGCGACATTGGTAGATGCCTTAGTAGCGCCTTGGTCGTTCAATCTAGCTTATGTCTTTCCACCGTTTCCCCTTCTCCCCCGTGGCTAGTAGCCAGGATCAAACAGGAGAAGGCTTCAGTAATTCTGATAGCTTCTGCGTGGCCACGCAGGACTTGGTATGCAGACCTGGTGAATATGTCATCGGTTCCACCATGAAAGCTGCCTTTGAGGCAGGACCTTCTAATTCAAGGTCCATTCGAACATCCAAACCTAGTTTCTCTGCAACTGACTGCTTGGAGATTGAACGCTTGATTCTAGCTAAACGTGGGTTTTCGGAATCAGTTATAGATACTCTGATCCAGGCTAGAAAGCCTGTCACCAGGAAAATTTACCATAAGATATGGCGGAAATATCTTTGCTGGTGCGAATCCAAGGGTTACTCATGGAGTAAGATTAGGATTCCAAGGATACTATCTTTTCTCCAAGAAGGATTGGAGAAAGGTCTGTCAGCTAGTTCTTTAAAGGGACAGATATCTGCTCTGTCTGTTTTGTTACACAAGCGTCTGGCAGCCATGCCAGATATTCAGGCGTTTGTACAGGCTTTAGTCAGATTCAAGCCTCCTCCATGGAGTCTAAATTTAGTTCTTTCAGTTCTTCAAGGGGTTCCGTTTGAACCTCTACATTCCATAGATATTAAGTTACTATCTTGGAAAGTTTTGTTTTTAGTAGCTATTTCTCCAACATAGGTGTGTCCGGTCCACGGCGTCATCCTTACTTGTGGGATATTCTCCTCCCCAACAGGAAATGGCAAAGAGCCCAGCAAAGCTGGTCACATGATCCCTCCTAGGCTCCGCCTACCCCAGTCATTCTCTTTGCCGTTGTACAGGCAACATCTCCACGGAGATGGCTTAGAGTTTTTTAGTGTTTAACTGTAGTTTTTATTATTCAATCAAGAGTTTGTTATTTTAAAATAGTGCTGGTATGTACTATTTACTCAGAAACAGAAAAGAGATGAAGATTTCTGTTTGTATGAGGAAAATGATTTTAGCACCGTAACTAAAATCCATGGCTGTTCCACACAGGACTGTTGAGAGCAATTAACTTCAGTTGGGGGAACAGTGTGCAGTCTCTTACTGCTTGAGGTATGACACATTCTAACAAGACGATGTAATGCTGGAAGCTGTCATTTTCCCTATGGGATCCGGTAAGCCATGTTTATTAAGATAGTAAATAAGGGCTTCACAAGGGCTTATTAAGACTGTAGACTTTTTCTGGGCTAAATCGATTCATTATTAACACATATTTAGCCTTGAGGAATCATTTATTCTGGGTATTTTGATATGATTATATCGGCAGGCACTGTTTTAGACACCTTATTCTTTAGGGGCTTTCCCTAATCATAGTCAGAGCCTCATTTTCGCGCCGGTATGGCGCACTTGTTTTTGAGGACAGCATGGCATGCAGCTGCATGTGTGTGGAGCTCTGATACATAGAAAAGTCTTTCTGAAGGCATCATTTGGTATCGTATTCCCTTTGGGCTTGGTTGGGTCTCAGCAAAGCAGATTCCAGGGACTGTAAAGGGGTTAAATATAAAAACGGCTCCGGTTCCGTTATTTTAAGGGTTAAAGCTTCCAAATTTGGTGTGCAATACTTTTAAGGCTTTAAGACACTGTGGTGAAATTTTGGTGAATTTTGAACAATTCCTTCATACTTTTTCGCAATTGCAGTAATAAAGTGTGTTTAGTTTAAAATTTAAAGTGACAGTAACGGTTTTATTTTAAAACGTTTTTTGTGCTTTGTTAGCAAGTTTATGCCTGTTTAACATGTCTGAACTACCAGATAGATTGTGTTCTGACTGTGGGGAAACCAAGGTTCCTTCTCATTTAACTATATGTATTTTATGTCATAAAAAAATTTAGTAAAAATGATGCCCAAGATGATTCCTCAAGTGAGGGGAGTAAGCATGGTACTGCATCATCCCCTCCTTCGTCTACACCAGTCTTGCCCATACAGGAGGCCCCTAGTACATCTAGTGCGCCAATACTCCTTACTATGCAACATTTAACGGCTGTAATGGATAATTCTATCAAAAACATTTTAGCCAATATGCCCACTTATCAGCGAAAGCGCGACTGCTCTGTTTTAGAAAATTCTGTAGAGCATGAGAACGCTGATGATATGGTTTCTGAAGGGCCCCTACACCAGTCTGAGGGGGCCAGGGAGGTTTTGTCTGAGGGAGAAATTTCAGATTCAGGAAACATTTCTCAACAAGCTGAACCTGATGTGATTACTTTTAAATTTAGGTTGGAACATCTCCGCGCTCTGCTTAAGGAGGTGTTATCCAATTTGGATGATTGTGATTATCTGGTCATTCCAGAACCACTATGTAAAATGGAAAAGTTCTTAGAGGCCCCGGGGCCCCCCGAAGCTTTTCCTATATCCAAGCGGGTGGCGTACATTGTTAGTAAAGAATGGGACAGGCCCGGTATACCTTTAGTACCTCCCCCCATATTTATAAAATTGTTTTCCTATAGTCGACCCCAGAAAGGACTGATGGCAGACAGTCCCCAAGGTCGAGGGGGCGGTTTCTACTCTACACAAGCGCGCCACTATACCCATAGAAGATAGTTGTGCTTTCCAAGATCCTATGGATAAAAAATTAGAAGGTCTGCTAAAGATGTTTGTTCAGCAAGGTTCCCTTCTACAACCAATTGCATGCATTGTCCCTGTCACTGCAGCCGCGTGTTTCTAGTTTGATGAGCTAGGAAAGGCGATTATTAGTAATTCTTCTTCTTATGAGGAGATTATGGACAGAATTCGTGCTCTTAAATTGGCTAATTCTTTCACCCTAGACGCCACCTTGCAATTGGCTAGGTTAGCGGCGAAAAAATTCTGGGTTTGCTATTGTGGCGCAGAGCGCTTTGGTTAAAATCTTGGGCAGCGGATGCGTCTTCCAAGAACAAATTGCTTGACATTCCTTTCAAGGGGAAAACACTCTTTGGCCCTGACTTGAAAGAGATTATCTCTGATATCACTGGGGGCAAGGGCCACGCCCTTCCTCAGGATAGGTCTTTTCAAGACCAAAAATAAACCTAAGTTTCGTCCCTTTCGCAGAAACGGATCAGCCCCAAGGGCTACGTCCTCTAAGCAGGAAGGTAATACTTCTCAAGCCAATCCAGCCTGGAGACCTATGCAAGGCTGGAACAAAGGAAAGCAGGCCAGGAAACCTGCCACTGCTACCAAGACAGCATGAAATGCGGGCCCCCGATCCGGGACCGGATCTGGTGGGGGGCAGACTCTCTCTCTTCGCTCAGGCTTGGGCAAGAGATGTTCTGGATCCTTGGGCGCTAGAAATAGTCTCCCAAGGTTATTCTCTGGAGTTCAAGGGGCTTCCTCCAAGGGGGAGGTTCCACAGGTCTCAGTTGTCTTCAGACCACATAAGAAGACAGGCATTCTTACATTGGGTAGAAGACCTGCTAAAAATGGGAGTGATTCATCCTGTTCCATTAGGAGAACAAGGGATGGGGTTCTACTCCAATCTGTTCATAGTTCCCAAAAAAGAGGGAACGTTCAGACCAATCTTAGATCTCAAGATCTTGAACAAGTTTCTCAAGGTTCCATCATTCAAGATGGAAACCATTCGAGCACTTCTTCCTTCCATCCAGGACGGTCAATTCATGACCAAGGTGGATTTCAAGGATGCGTATCTACATATTCCTATCCACAAGGAACATCATCGGTTCCTAAGGTTTGCATTCCTGGACAAGCATTTCCAGTTCGTGGCATTTTCTTTCGGATTAGCCACTGCTCCTAGGATTTTCTCATAGGTACTAGGGTCCCTTCTGGCGGTGCTAAGACCAAGGGGCATTGCTGTAGTACCTCACTTGGACGACATTCTGATTCGAGCGTCGTCCCTTCCTCAAGTAAAGGCTCACACGGACATTGTCCTGGCCTTTCTCAGATCTCACGGATGGAAAGTGAACGTGGAAAAGAGTTCTCTATCTCCGTCAACGAGGGTTCCCTTCTTGGGAACTATAATAGACTTCTTAGAAATGAGGATTTTTCTGACAGAAGCCAGAAAAACAAAACTTCTAGACTCTTGTCGGATACTTCATTCCGTTCCTCTTCCTTCCATAGCGCAGTGCATGGAAGTGATAGGTTTGATGGTAGCGGCAATGGACATAGTTCCTTTTGTGCGCATTCATCTAAGACCATTACAACTGTTCATGCTCAGTCAGTGGAATGGGGACTATTCAGACTTGTCTCCGAAGATACAAGTAAATCAGAGGACCAGAGACTCATTCCGTTGGTGGCTGTCCCTGGACAACCTGTCACAAGGGATGACCTTCCGCAGACCAGAGTGGGTCATTGTCACGACCGACGCCAGTCTGATGGGCGGGGGCGCGGTCTGGGGATCCCTGAAAGCTCAGGGTCTTTGGTCTCGGGTAGAATCTCTTCTACCGATAAATATTATGGAACTGAGAGCGATATTCAATGCTCTCAAAGCTTGGCCTCAGCTAGCGAGGGCCAAGTTCATACATCAACCATCAGGGGGGAACAAGGAGTTCCCTAGCGATGGAAGAAGTGACCAAAATCATTCTATGGGCGGAGTCTCACTCCTGCCACCTGTCTGCTATCCACATCCCAGGAGTGGAAAATTGGGAAGCGGATTTTCTGAGTCGTCAGACATTGCATCCGGGGGAGTGGGAACTCCATCCGGAAATCTTTGCCCAAGTCACTCAACCGTGGGGCATTCCAGACATGGATCTGATGGCCTCTCGTCAGAACTTCAGAGTTCCTTACTACGGGTACAGATCCAGGGATCCCAAGGCGGCTCTAGTGGATGCACTAGTAGCACCTTGGACCTTCAAACTAGCTTATGTGTTCCCGCCGTTTCCTCTCATCCCCAGGCTGGTAGCCAGGATCAATCAGGAGAGGGCGTCGGTGATTTTGATAGCTCCTGCGTGGCCACGCAGGACTTGGTATGCAGATCTGGTGAATATGTCATCGGCTCCACCATGGAAGCTACCTTTGAGAGACCTTCTTGTTCTAGGTCCGTTCGACCAACTCCAGCTGACTGCTTGGAGATTGAACGCTTGATCTTATCAAAGCGAGGGTTCTCAGATTCTGTTATTAATACTCTTGTTCAGGCCTGAAAGCCTGTAACCAGAAAAATTACCACATAATTTGGTATATCTGTTGGTGTGAATCTGCAGGATTCCCTTGGGACAAGGTTAAGATTCCTAAGAGTCTATCCTTCCTTCGAGAAGGATTGGAAAAAGGATTATCTGCAAGTTCCTTGATGGGACAGATTTCTGCCTTGTCTGTGTTACTTCACAAAAAGCTGGCAGCTGTGCCAGATGTTCTAGCCTTTGTTCAGGCTCTGGTTAGAATCAAGCCTGTTTACAAAATTTTGACTCCTCCTTGGAGTCTCAACCTAGTTCTTTCAGTTCTTCAGGGGGTTCCGTTTGAACCCTTACATTCCGTTGATATTAAGTTATTATCTTGGAAAGTTTGTTTTTGGTTGCAATTTCTTCTGCTAGAAGAGTTTCAGAATTATCTGCTCTGCAGTGTTCTTCTCCTTATCTGGTGTTCCATGCAGATAAGGTGGTTTTGCGTACTAAACCTGGTTTTCTTCCAAAAGTTGTTTCTAACAAAAACATTAACCAGGAGATAGTTGTGCCTTCTTTGTGTCCTAATCCAGTTTCAAAGAAGGAACGTTTGTTGCACAACTTGGATGTAGTTCGTGCTCTCAAATTTTACTTAGCAGCTACTAAGGATTTCAGACAAACTTTGTCTTTGTTTGTTGTTTATTCTGGTAAACGGAGAGGTCAAAAAGCAACTTCTACCTCTCTCTCCTTCTGGATTAAAAGCATTATCCGATTGGCTTATGAGACTGCCGGACGGCAGCCTCCTGAAAGAATCACAGCTCACTCCACTAGGGCTGTGGCTTCCACATGGGCCTTCAAGAACGAGGCTTCTGTTGATCAGATATGTAAGGCAGCGACTTGGTCTTCACTGCACACTTTTTCTAAATTTTACAAATTTGATACTTTTGCTTCTTCTGAGGCTATTTTTGGGAGAAAGGTTTTGCAAGCCGTGGTGCCTTCCATTTAGGTGACCTGATTTGCTCCCTCCCTTCATCCGTGTCCTAAAGCTTTGGTATTGGTTCCCACAAGTAAGGATGACGCCGTGGACCGGACACACCTATGTTGGAGAAAACAGAATTTATGTTTACCTGATAAATTACTTTCTCCAACGGTGTGTCCGGTCCACGGCCCGCCCTGGTTTTTTTAATCAGGTCTGATAATTTATTTTCTTTAACTACAGTCACCACGGTAACATATGGTTTCTCCTATGCAAATATTCCTCCTTAACGTCGGTCGAATGACTGGGGTAGGCGGAGCCTAGGAGGGATCATGTGACCAGCTTTGCTGGGCTCTTTGCCATTTCCTGTTGGGGAGGAGAATATCCCACAAGTAAGGATGACGCCGTGGACCGGACACACCGTTGGAGAAAGTAATTTATCAGGTAAACATAAATTCTGTTTTCTTCTGCTAGAAGAGTTTCTGAATTGTCTGCTTTGCAGTGTAATTCACCCTATCTGGTTTCATACAGATAAGGTCGTTTTACGTACCAAACCTGGTTTTCTTCCAAAAGTGGTTTCCAATAAGAATATCAACCAGGAAATAGTTGTTCCTTCTCTGTGTCCTAATCCAGTTTCTAACAAGGAACGTCTGTTACACAATCTTGATGTGGTTCGTGCTTTAAAGTTTTATCTAAAAGCAACTAAAGACTTCAGACAAACATTGTCCTTGTTTGTCGTCTATTCTGGCAAGAGGAGAGGTCAAAAGGCGACTGCGACCTCTCTGTCTTTCTGGCTGAAAAGCATCATCCGGTTGGCTTATGAGACTGCTGGAAGGCAGCCTCCTGAACGAATTACAGCTCACTCTACTAGAGCTGTGGCTTCCACATGGGCTTTCAAGAATGAGGCTTCTGTTGAACAGATTTGTAAGGCAGCGACTTGGTCTTCACTGCATACGTTTGCCAAATTTTACAAATTCGATACTTTTGCTTCTTCGGAGGCTATTTTTGGGAGAAAGGTTTTACAAGCAGTGGTGCCTTCCGTTTAGGTTACCTGACTTGTTCCCTCCCTTCATCCGTGTCCTAAAGCTTTGGTATTGGTTCCCACAAGTAAGGATGAAGCCGTGGACCGGATACACCAATGTAGGAGAAAACAGAATTTGTTTACCTGATAAATTTCTTTCTCCTACGGTGTATCCGGTCCACGGCCCGCCCTGGCATTTTGGTCAGGTTTAAATTTATTTTTTGTAAACTAAAGTCCCCACTGCACCCTATGGTTCTCCTTTTTCTTCTAACCGTCGGTCGAATGACTGGGGGGGCGGAGCCTGAGGGGAGCTATATGGACAGCTCTGCTGTGTGCTCTCTTTGCCACTTCCTGTAGGGATTGAGAATATCCCACAAGTAAGAATGAAGCCGTGGACCGGATACACCGTAGGAGAAAGAAATTTATCAGGTAAACATAAATTCTGTTTTTTTCATTCGGATAAGGTGGTTTTACGTACTAAACTTGGTTTTCTTCCTAAGGTTGTTTCAGACAAGAACATTAATCAGGAGATTGTTGTTCCTTCCTTGTGTCCTAATCCTTCTTCTCAGAAGGAACATCTTGTGCACAATTTGGACTTTGTTCGTGCTTTAAAATTTTACTTACAAGCGACTAAGGACTTTCGTCAATCGTCTTTTCAATTTGTCTTTTTTTCTGGAAAACGTAAGAGTCAGAAAGCTATGGCTACTTCTGTTTCTTTTTGGATGAAGAATGTCATCCGTTTTTGCATATGAGACTGCTGGACAGCAGCCTCCTGAAAGAGTTACTGCTCATTCCACCAGGGCTGTTGCTTCCTCATGGGCATTCAAAATTGATGCTTCTGTTGAACAGATTTGCAAGGCTGCAACTTGGTTCTCTCTTCACACTTTTTCTAAATGTTACAAATTTGATACCTTTGCCGCGACTGAGGCTGTTTTTGGGGAGAAGGGTTCTTCAAGCAGTGGTGCCTTCCGTTTAGGTTCCCTGTCTTGTCCCTTTTCATCCGTGTACTCTAGCTTTGATATTCTATCCCACAAGTAGGGATGAAGTCCGTGGACTCATCGTGTCTTTAAAAAGAAAAGAAAATGTATGCTTACCTGATAAATTTTTCTTTTTAGACACGATGAGTCCACGGCCCGCCCTGTTCTATGAGGCAGGTTTTTACTTTTTGTAAACTTCAGACACCTCTGCATCTTGGCTTTTCCTTTCTCTTTCTAACTTCGGTCGAATGACTATATATACAGCTCTGCTGTGGTGCTCTTTGCCTCCTCCTGCTGACCAGGAGGCGTAATCCCACAAGTAAGGATGAAATCCGTGGACTCATCATCTCTAAAAAGAAACAAATCAGGTAAGCATAAATTTTCTTTTTCAAAGCTCCACCAAAAATTCCACAGTTGTTTCAGGTCCCTGATTTAAGCTCCGACTATATAACCAAGGAATGGAAAAAGCTAGGTGTGCCTTTTGCTCTTTCTACAAGATTTAGGAAAATGTACTCCATTCCAGAACAGAATGTGGACGTGTGAGAAACAATTCCTAAGTTTGATTGTGCTATTTCCACTCTTGCCAAACATACAGCTATCCCTATTGAGGATAGCACTTTGTTTAGAGATCCAATGGGCAGCAAATTTGAGTCTTTCTTAAGGAAGCTCTTTCTCCAAACAGGTCTTTTATTTAGACCAGCAGTCTCTCTCACCTGTGTGGCTGCAGCAGGAACACTAAGGTGTGATTCACTACAAAAAATGGTGGCAGACAATTCTTTAAACAAAGTTTTACAAAATTGCATTACGCCCTTAAAATGGTGCAAGCATTTGTGTGATGCTGTGATGGACGTTAAGATCAATATCAAACACATGTGTATGGCAGGGCCGGCAAGGAGATCCTTATGGTTAAAATCTTGTCCAGCAAACATGATCTCTAAGAATAGACTGTCTCTTTCCTTCCAGGGGAAGATTCTATTTGGTTCAGACAGTTACTGGTGGGAAAGGAGCCTTTCTCCCTCAGGATACAAAATCCAAAGGATAGAATAGACAAGGGAATCCGGTTTGTTCCTTTCACAAGGAGTTTGGTCTCCTTTAAAAGGCAAGGTTACCAATAAACATTCTGGAACTTTGATCGATTCTTTGAGCTCTTCAGTCCTGGCCACTGTTGAAGGAGGAAAAATGCATCCGCCTCCAGTCGGACAACATCACAGCGGTGGCCTATATAAATCATCAAGGAGGTACCCGCAATATAATGGCCATGCAGAAAGTGTCTCAGATTCTGTTCTGGGCAAAGAGGAATCAGCGCTCCCTGTCAGCGATTTACATAACTGGTATCAACAACTGGGAGGCGGATTACCTCAACCGTCAATTGGTTCATCCAGGAGAATGGTCTATCCATCGGTACATATTCAATCAATTAATGTTCAGATGGGGCATAGCGGACAACGATTTTATGACTTCCCATTTAAATCGCAAATTTCCAAAGATCTAAAGATACAAGGGCTCACATTATAGACACCTTGGTGTGTCTATGAGAGTTTCATCTAGCATACCTGTTTGCCCCGTTTGTTCTTAGTCCGAGATTAAACAGGAGTTAGCATCAGTAATATTAATAGCTGCAGCCTGGCCCCACAGAACATGGTATGCAGATCTAGTGCAGATGTCCTCATCTCCTCCATGGCCACTTCCTCTGAGAAGAGACCTGTTATTGCAAGGTCCTCTTTTTCCATTGGGATCTCAAATCTCTATATTTAACGGCTTGGAGGTTAAACGTCTTGTTTTGAGACATAGTGGATTTTCAGATTTTGTGATTTAAACTCTGATACAGTCTAGGAAGCCTGCAACTCAAAGGATTTACCACAAGATTTGGAAAGAATATTTCTCTTGTTAAGTGTGTTCAGTCCACGGGTCATCCATTACTTATGGGATATATTCTCCTTCCCAACAGGAAGTTGCAAGAGGATCACCCAAGCAGAGCTCCTATATAGCTCCTCCCCTCACATGTCATATCCAGTCATTCTCTTGCAAGTCTCAACAAAGAAGGAGGTCGCAAGAGGAGATAGGAGTTTTTTTACCTAATTATTCTTCAATCAAAAGTTTATTATTTTAAAATGGCACCGGAGTGTGCTGTTTTTTTCTCTCAGGCAGTATTTAGAAGAAGAATCTGCCTGCGTTTTTCTATGATCTTAGCAGACGTAACTAAGATCCACTGGCTGTTCTCGCACATTCTGAGGAGTGGGGTAACTTCAGAAAAGGGAATAGCAGGCGGGGTCCCCCGCAAATGAGGTATGTGCAGTAAATATTTTCTAGGAATGGAATTGACTAAGAAAACACTGCTGTTACCCATATGATGTAAGTACAGCCTTTAATGCAGTAGTAGCGACTGGTATCAGGCTGATAAATGTATGCACAGTTGAGTTATTTTCTAGGGACTAGAATCTGACTGAGAAAATACTGTTAATACTGAAACTAATGTATGAGCCTTAAAGGGACACTGTACCCAAAATATTTCTTTCGTGATTCAGATTGAGCATGAAATTTTAAGCAACTTTCTAATTTACTCCTATTATCAATTTTTCTTCGTTCTCTTGCTATCATTATTTGAAAAAGAAGGCATCCAAGCTTTTTTTTGTTTCAGTACTCTGGACAGCACTTTTTTTATTGGTGGATGAATTAATCCACCAATCAGCAAGGACAACCCAGGTTGTTCACCAAAAATGGGCCGGCATTTAAACTTAAATTCTTGCATTTCAAATAAAGATACCAAGAGAATGAAGACAATTTGATAATAGGAGTAAATTAGAAAGTTGTTTAAAATTTCATGCTCAATCTGAATCATGAAAGAAAAAATTTGGGTACAGTGTCCCTTTAACTGCAGTAGAAGCGACTGGTAGCAGGCTTAGTGATAACTTTGCATAACCCTGGAAAGTTGTTTTTTAAAAAAAACGTTTACTGGCATGTTATTCGTTTTGTGAGGTACTTTGGTGATAAATCCTTTTGGGCATGATTTTTTTCCACATGGCTATCGTATATTTCTGCATAGAAACCGTTGTAACAGGTCTCCCACTGTTGTAATATGAGTGGGAGGGACCTTTTTTAGCCCCTTGTTGCGCAGTTAAAATTCTAGCACAGTCTTCCTGCTTCTTCCTCCTTGATCCAGGACGTCTCCAGAGAGCTCAGGGGTCTCCAAAATTCATTTTTGAGGGAGGTAATCAGTCACAGCAGACCTGTGACAGTGTGTTTGACTGTGAGAAAAACGTTAAATCTTAAATTGATTATCCGGTTTTGGGTATTGAGGGGTTAATAATCCGTTTGCTAGTGGGTGCAATCCTCTGCTAAATTCATACATTTACTGTTAAAATTGTTGGCTATAACTGAATTAGTTCATTGTTATTCAACTGTGACAGTTTTTTTTGTGTTTTTAAAAGCGCTGCTGCGTTTTTTCTATTGCTTGTAAATTTATTCAAAGTTTTTTTCCAAGCTTGCTAGTTACTATCTTGGAAAGTTTTGTTTTTAGTAGCTATTTCTTCTGCTAGAAGAGTTTCTGAATTGTCTGCTTTGCAGTGTAATTCACCCTATCTGGTGTTTCATACAGATAAGGTCGTTTTATGTACCAAACCTGGTTTTCTTCCAAAAGTGGTTTCCAATAAGAATATCAACCAGGAAATAGTTGTTCCTTCTCTGTGTCCTAATCCAGTTTCTAACAAGGAACGTCTGTTACACAATCTTGATGTGGTTCGTGCTTTAAAGTTTTATCTAAAAGCAACTAAAGACTTCAGACAAACATTGTCCTTGTTTGTCGTCTATTCTGGCAAGAGGAGAGGTCAAAAGGCGACTGCGACCTCTCTGTCTTTCTGGCTGAAAAGCATCATCCGGTTGGCTTATGAGACTGCTGGAAGGCAGCCTCCTGAACGAATTACAGCTCACTCTACTAGAGCTGTGGCTTCCACATGGGCTTTCAAGAATGAGGCTTCTGTTGAACAGATTTGTAAGGCAGCGACTTGGTCTTCACTGCATACGTTTGCCAAATTTTACAAATTCGATACTTTTGCTTCTTCGGAGGCTATTTTTGGGAGAAAGGTTTTACAAGCAGTGGTGCCTTCCGTTTAGGTTACCTGACTTGTTCCCTCCCTTCATCCGTGTCCTAAAGCTTTGGTATTGGTTCCCACAAGTAAGGATGAAGCCGTGGACCGGATACACCAATGTAGGAGAAAACAGAATTTATGTTTACCTGATAAATTTCTTTCTCCTACGGTGTATCCGGTCCACGGCCCGCCCTGGCATTTTGGTCAGGTTTAAATTTATTTTTTGTAAACTAAAGTCCCCACTGCACCCTATGGTTCTCCTTTTTCTCCTAACCGTCGGTCGAATGACTGGGGGGGGCGGAGCCTGAGGGGAGCTATATGGACAGCTCTGCTGTGTTCTCTCTTTGCCACTTCCTGTAGGGATTGAGAATATCCCACAAGTAAGAATGAAGCCGTGGACCGGATACACCGTAGGAGAAAGAAATTTATCAGGTAAACATAAATTCTGTTTTTTTCATTCGGATAAGGTGGTTTTACGTACTAAACTTGGTTTTCTTCCTAAGGTTGTTTCAGACAAGAACATTAATCAGGAGATTGTTGTTCCTTCCTTGTGTCCTAATCCTTCTTCTCAGAAGGAACATCTTGGGCACAATTTGGACTTTGTTCGTGCTTTAAAATTTTACTTGCAAGCGACTAAGGACTTTCGTCAATCGTCTTTTCAATTTGTCTTTTTTTCTGGAAAACGTAAGAGTCAGAAAGCTATGGCTACTTCTGTTTCTTTTTGGATGAAGAATGTCATCCGTTTTTGCATATGAGACTGCTGGACAGCAGCCTCCTGAAAGAGTTACTGCTCATTCCACCAGGGCTGTTGCTTCCTCATGGGCATTCAAAATTGATGCTTCTGTTGAACAGATTTGCAAGGCTGCAACTTGGTTCTCTCTTCACACTTTTTCTAAATGTTACAAATTTGATACCTTTGCCGCGACTGAGGCTGTTTTTGGGGAGAAGGGTTCTTCAAGCAGTGGTGCCTTCCGTTTAGGTTCCCTGTCTTGTCCCTCCCTTTTCATCCGTGTACTCTAGCTTTGATATTGTATCCCACAAGTAGGGATGAAGTCCGTGGACTCATCGTGTCTTTAAAAAGAAAAGAAAATTTATGCTTACCTGATAAATTTGTTTCTTTTTAGACACGATGAGTCCACAGCCCGCCCTGTTCTATGAGGCAGGTTTTTACTTTTTGTAAACTTCAGACACCTCTGCATCTTGGCTTTTCCTTTCTCTTTCTAACTTCGGTCGAATGACTATATATACAGCTCTGCTGTGGTGCTCTTTGCCTCCTCCTGCTGACCAGGAGGCGTAATCCCACAAGTAAGGATGAAATCCGTGGACTCATCATCTCTAAAAAGAAACAAATCAGGTAAGCATAAATTTTCTTTTTCAAAGCTCCACCAAAAATTCCACAGTTGTTTCAGGTCCCTGATTTAAGCTCCGACTATATAACCAAGGAATGGAAAAAGCTAGGTGTGCCTTTTGCTCTTTCTACAAGATTTAGGAAAATGTACTCCATTCCAGAACAGAATGTGGACGTGTGAGAAACAATTCCTAAGGTTGATGGTGCTATTTCCACTCTTGCCAAACATACAGCTATCCCTATTGAGGATAGCACTTTGTTTAGAGATCCAATGGGCAGCAAATTTGAGTCTTTCTTAAGGAAGCTCTTTCTCCAAACAGGTCTTTTATTTAGACCAGCAGTCTCTCTCACCTGTGTGGCTGCAGCACTGTTGAAGGAGGAAAAATGCATCCGCCTCCAGTCGGACAACATCACAGCGGTGGCCTATATAAATCATCAAGGAGGTACCCGCAATATAATGGCCATGCAGAAAGTGTCTCAAATTCTGTTCTGGGCAAAGAGGAATCAGCGCTCCCTGTCAGCGATTTACATAACTGGTATCAACAACTGGGAGGCGGATTACCTCAACCGTCAATTGGTTCATCCAGGAGAATGGTCTATCCATAGGTACATATTCAATCAATTAATGTTCAGATGGGGCATAGCGGACAACGATTTTATGACTTCCCATTTAAATCGCAAATTTCCAAAGATCTAAAGATACAAGGGCTCACATTATAGACACCTTGGTGTGTCTATGAGAGTTTCATCTAGCATACCTGTTTGCCCCGTTTGTTCTTAGTCCGAGATTAAACAGGAGTTAGCATCAGTAATATTAATAGCTGCAGCCTGGCCCCACAGAACATGGTATGCAGATCTAGTGCAGATGTCCTCATCTCCTCCATGGCTACTTCCTCTGAGAAGAGACCTGTTATTGCAAGGTCCTCTTTTTCCATTGGGATCTCAAATCTCTATATTTAACGGCTTGGAGGTTAAACGTCTTGTTTTGAGACATAGTGGATTTTCAGATTTTGTGATTTAAACTCTGATACAGTCTAGGAAGCCTGCAACTCAAAGGATTTACCACAAGATTTGGAAAGAATATTTCTCTTGTTAAGTGTGTTCAGTCCACGGGTCATCCATTACTTATGGGATATATTCTCCTTCCCAACAGGAAGTTGCAAGAGGATCACCCAAGCAGAGCTGCTATACAGCTCCTCCTCTCACATGTCATATCCAGTCATTCTCTTGCAAGTCTCAACAAAGAAGGAGGTCGCGAGAGGAGATAGGAGTTTTTTACCTAATTATTCTTCAATCAAAAGTTTATTATTTTAAAATGGCACCGGAGTGTGCTGTTTTTTTCTCTCAGGCAGTATTTAGAAGAAGAATCTGCCTGCGTTTTTCTATGATCTTAGCAGACGTAACTAAGATCCACTGGCTGTTCTCGCACATTCTGAGGAGTGGGGTAACTTCAGAAAAGGGAATAGCAGACGGGGTCCCCCGCAAATGAGGTATGTGCAGTAAATATTTTCTAGGAATGGAATTGACTAAGAAAACACTGCTGTTACCCATATGATGTAAGTACATCTTTTAATGCAGTAGTAGCGACTGGTATCAGGCTGATAAATGTATGCACAGTTGAGTTATTTTCTAGGGAAAAGAATTTGACTGACAAAATACTGTTAATACTGAAACTAATGTATGAGCCTTAACTGCAGTAGAAGCGACTGGTAACAGGCTTAGTGATAACTTTGCATAACCCTGGAAAGTTGTTTTTTAAAAAAAAACGTTTACTGGCATGTTATTCGTTTTGTGAGGTACTTTGGTGATAAATCCTTTTGGGCATGATTTTTTTCCTCATGGCTATCGTATATTTCTGCATAGAAACCGTTGTAACAGGTCTCCCACTGTTGTAATATGAGTGGGAGGGACCTTTTTTAGCGCCTTGTTGCGCAGTTAAAATTCTAGCACAGTCTTCCTGCTTCTTCCTCCTTGATCCAGGACGTCTCCAGAGAGCTCAGAGGTCTCCAAAATTCATTTTTGAGGGAGGTAATCAGTCACAGCAGACCTGTGACAGTGTGTTTGACTGTGAGAAAAACGTTAAATCTTAAATTGATTATCCGGTTTTGGGTATTGAGGGGTTAATCATCTGTTTGCTAGTGGGTGCAATCCTCTGCTAAATTCATACATTTACTGTTAAAATTGTTGGCTATAACTGAATTAGTTCATTGTTATTCAACTGTGACAGTTTTTTTTGTGTTTTTAAAAGCGCTGCTGCGTTTTTTCTATTGCTTGTAAATTTATTGAAAGTTTTTTTCCAAGCTTGCTAGCCTTCATTGCTAGTCAGTTTAAACATGTCTGATACAGATGAATCTACTTGTTCATTATGTTTAAAAGCCAATGTGGAGCCCAATAGAAATATGTGTACCAATTGTATTGATGTTACTTTAAATAAAAGTCAGTCTTTACCGGTAAAGAAATTATCACCAGACAATGAGGGGGAAGTTATGCCGACTAACTCTCCTCACGTGTCAGTACCTTCGCCTCCCGCTCAGGAGGTGCGTGAGATTGTGGCGCCAAGTACATCAAGGCCCTTACAAATCACTTTGCATGATATGGCTAATGTTATGAAAGAAGTGTTATCTAATTTGCCTGAGTTAAGAGGCAAGCGCGATAGCTCTGGGTTTAGGACAGAGCGCGCCGATGACACGAGAGCCATGTCCGATACTGCGTCACAATTTGCAGAACATGAGGACGGAGAGCTTCATTCTGTGGGTGACGGATCTGATCCGGGGAGACCGGATTCAGAAATTTCAAATTTTAAATTTAAGCTTGAGAACCTCCGTGTATTGCTAGGGGAGGTGTTAGCGGCTCTGAATGATTGCGACACGGTTGCAATCCCAGAGAAATTATGTAGGCTGGATAAATACTATGCGGTACCGGTGTGTACTGACGTTTTTCCTATACCTAAAAGTCTTACAGAGATTATTAGCAAGGAGTGGGATAGACCCGGTGTGCCCTTTTCCCCTCCTCCGATATTTAGAAAAATGTTCCCAATAGACACCACCACACGAGACTTATGGCAGACGGTCCCTAAGGTGGAGGGAGCAGTTTCTACTTTAGCCAAGCGTACCACTATCCCGGTGGAGGATAGTTGTGCTTTCTCAGATCCAATGGATAAAAAATTAGAAGGTTACCTTAAGAAAATGTTTGTTCAACAAGGTTTTATATTACAGCCCCTTGCATGCATTGCGCCCGTCACTGCTGCGGCGGCATTCTGGTTTGAGTCTCTGGAAGAGGCTATTCGCACAGCACCATTGGATGAGATTATGAACAAGCTTAAAGCCCTTAAGCTAGCTAATGCATTTGTTTCGGATGCCATGGTGCATTTAACCAAACTAACGGCTAAGAACTCCGGATTCGCCATCCAGGCACGCAGAGCGCTATGGCTTAAATCCTGGTCAGCAGATGTAACTTCTAAATCTAAATTGCTTAATATTCCTTTCAAAGGGCAAACCTTATTCGGGCCCGGCTTGAAAGAAATCATTGCTGACATTACTGGAGGTAAGGGTCACACTCTTCCTCAGGACAGGGCCAAATCAAAGGCCAAACAGTCTAATTTTCGTGCCTTTCGTAATTTCAAGGCAGGACCAGCATCAACTTCCTCCGCTCCAAAACAGGAAGGGACTGCTTCTCGTTACAGACAGGGTTGGAAAAGCAACCAGTCCTGGAACAAGGGCAAGCAGGCCAGAAAACCTACTTCTGCCCCTAAGACAGCATGAAGAAAGGGCCCCCTATCCGAAAACGGATCTAGTGGGGGGCAGACTTTCTCTCTTCGCCCAGGCCTGGGCAAGAGATGTCCAGGACCCCTGGGCGTTGGAGATCATATCTCAGGGATACCTTCTGGACTTCAAAACTTCTCCTCCACAAGGGAGATTTCATCTGTCAAGGTTATCAACAAACCTGATAAAGAAAGAGGCATTTCTACGATGTGTACAAGACCTCTTAGTAATGGGAGTGATCCATCCAGTTCCGCGGTCAGAACAAGGGCAGGGTTTTTACTCAAATCTGTTTGTGGTTCCCAAAAAAGAGGGTACCTTCAGGCCAATCTTGGACCTGAAAATCTTAAACAAATTCCTAAGGGTTCCATCGTTCAAAATGGAAACTATTCGAACCATCCTACCCATGATCCAAGAGGGTCAGTATATGACCACAGTGGACCTAAAGGATGCCTACCTTCACATACCGATTCACAAAGATCATTATCGGTACGTAAGGTTTGCCTTTCTAGACAGGCATTACCAGTTTGTAGCTCTTCCCTTCGGGTTGGCTACGGCCCCGAGAATTTTTACAAAGGTTCTGGGCTCGCTTCTGGCGATACTAAGACCGCGAGGCATAGCGGTGGCTCCGTACCTAGACGACATTCTGATACAAGCGTCAAGTTTTCAAAATGCAAAGTCTCATACAGAGATAGTTCTGGCATTTCTGAGGTCGCATGGGTGGAAAGTGAACATGGAAAAGAGTTCTCTGTTCCCACTCACAAGGGTTCCCTTCTAGGGACTCTTATAGATTCTGTTCATTTGTCCAAAGGAATGACTTTTCGCAGGCCAGATTGGACGATTGTAACAACAGATGCCAGCCTACTAGGCTGGGGTGCAGTCTGGAACTCCCTGAAGGCTCAGGGATCGTGGACTCAGGAGGAGAAACTCCTCCCAATAAACATTCTGGAATTAAGAGCAATATTCAATGCTCTTCTAGCTTGGCCTCAGTTAGCAACACTGAGGTTCATCAGATTTCAGTCGGACAACATCACGACTGTGGCTTACATCAATCATCAAGGGGGAACCAGGAGTTCCCTAGCGATGTTGGAAGTCTCGAAGATAATTCGCTGGGCAGAGTCTCACTCTTGTCACCTGTCAGCGATCTACATCCCAGGCGTGGAGAACTGGGAGGCGGACTTTCTAAGTTGCCAGACCTTTCATCCGGGGGAGTGGGAACTTCACCCGGAGGTGTTTGCTCAACTGATTCTTCGTTGGGGCGAACCGGAGCTGGATCTCATGGCATCTCGCCAGAACGCCAAGCTTCCTTGTTACGGATCCAGGTCCAGGGACCCGGGAGCGGTGCTGGTAGATGCACTAGCAGCCCCTTGGGTTTTCAACATGGCTTATGTGTTTCCACCATTTCCGTTGCTACCTCGACTGATTGCCAGGATCAAACAGGAGAGAGCATCGGTGATTCTGATAGCGCCTGCGTGGCCACGCAGGACCTGGTATGCAGACCTAGTGGACATGTTGTCCTGTCCACCATGGTCTCTGCCTCTGAGGCAGGACCTTCTAATTCAGGGTCCTTTCAACCATCCAAGCCTAATTTCTCTGAGGCTGACTGCATGGAGATTGAACGCTTGATTCTATCAAAGCGTGGTTTTTCGGAGTCGGTTATTGACACATTAATACAGGCTCGGAAACCTGTTACCAGAAAAATTTACCATAAGATATGGCGTAAATATTTATATTGGTGTGAATCCAAGAGTTACTCATGGAGTAAAGTTAGGATTCCTAGGATATTGGCTTTTCTACAAGAAGGTTTAGAAAAGGGTTTATCCGCTAGTTCGTTAAAGGGACAGATTTCTGCTCTGTCTATTCTTTTACACAAACATCTGGCAGAGAATCCAGACGTCCAGGCTTTTTGTCAGGCTTTGGCTAGGATTAAGCCTGTGTTTAAAACTGTTGCTCCTCCGTGGAGCTTAAACTTGGTTCTTAAAGTTCTTCAGGGTGTTCCGTTTGAACCCCTTTATTCCATTGATATTAAGCTTTTATCTTGGAAAGTTCTGTTTTTGATGGCTATTTCCTCGGCTCGAAGAGTCTCTGAGTTATCTGCCTTACATTGCGATTCTCCTTATCTGATTTTTCATTCAGACAAGGTAGTGCTGCGTACTAAACCTGGGTTTTTACCTATGGTTGTTTCTAACAGGAATATCAATCAAGAGATTGTTGTTCCATCATTATGTCCTAATCCTTCCTCAAAGAAGGAACGTCTTTTGCATAATCTGGACGTAGTCCGTGCCCTGAAGTTCTACTTACAGGCAACTAAAGATTTTCTGCAAACTTCTTCGCTGTTTGTCGTTTATTCTGGTCAGAGGAGAGGTCAAAAGGCTTCGGCCACCTCTCTCTCTTTTTGGCTTCGTAGCATAATACGTTTAGCCTATGAGACTGCTGGACAGCAGCCTCCTGAAAGAATTACAGCTCATTCCACTAGAGCTGTGGCTTCCACCTGGGCCTTTAAAAATGAGTCCTCTGTTGAGCAGATTTGCAAGGCTGCAACTTGGTCTTCACTTCATACCTTTTCAAAATTTTACAAATTTTACACTTTTGCTTCTTCGGAGGCTGTTTTTGGGAGAAAGGTTCTACAGGCAGTGGTTCCTTCTGTTTAATGTTCCTGCCTTGTCCCTCCCATCATCCGTGTACTTTAGCTTTGGTATTGGTATCCCATAAGTAATGGATGACCCGTGGACTGAACACACTTAACAAGAGAAAACATAATTTATGCTTACCTGATAAATTTATTTCTCTTGTAGTGTGTTCAGTCCACGGCCCGCCCTGTCTTTTTTTGAGGCAGTTCTAAATTTTAATTAAAACTCCAGTCACCACTGCACCCTATAGTTTTTTCCTTTCTCGTCTTGTTTCGGTTTAATGACTGGATATGACATGTGAGGGGAGGAGCTATATAGCAGCTCTGCTTGGGTGATCCTCTTGCAACTTCCTGTTGGGAAGGAGAATATATCCCATAAGTAATGGATGACCCATGGACTGAACACACTACAAGAGAAATAAATTTATCAGGTAAGCATACATTTTTTTTTGTATGGTGCTCTTCTAAAGGATTCTCTTGGTGTTCCTTTCGGATCCCTAGAGTGCTTCCATTCTTACAGGATGGCAAGGGTTTATCGGCAAGTTCTCTGAAAAGTCAAGATTTATCTGTTCTTTCTCATAGAAAGTTAGCTAAACTTCCTGATGTTCAGACCTTAGGCCAGTTATATAACCTATTTCTCCTCCCTGGAATTTAAACCTAGTTCTTTCAGTACTCCAAGGTCCTCCCTTTGGTCAAATGCACTCCATTGACATAAAACTATTTTCTTGGAAGGCACTTTTGTTAGCAATCTCTTCTGCAAGAAGAGTTTCTGAATTGTCAGCATTGTCTTGTAAACTTATTACAGCTCACTCGACAAGAGCAGTGGCAACATCATGGGCCTTTAAGAATGATGCTTCTTTGGAGCAGATTTGCAAAGCTACCACATGGTCTTCACTGCATACTTTTTCTAAATGTTATCGTTTTGATGTTTTTGCTTCTTTGCAAGCAGCTTTTGCTAGGAAAGTCCTTCAGGATACGGTGTTGGCTAAATAGGAACTGGCAGAGAAAGTATTTTCCCACCCTTTCCATAACATAGACCCTTTGCTTGGGTATTAATCCCATATCTTATGGAGGACTGTGAACCATCATCATTTTACAAAAGAAAACAAAATTTATGCTTACCTGATATATTATTTTCTTTCGGAATCATGATGGTACACAGGCCCCGCCCCGCTTCATATTGTGCAACAGTTCTATAGACAGACCCTTTATAGACAGACCCTGCTTTGCCTTTCCTACCTTTGTTTTCCTATTCTCTATTCGGCTATACGTGATACTAAGAGAGAGAGTGGTGGGAGGGTTTTAAAGCTCTTGTATGGTTTCTTGACCTTTTCCTAGTGGCGGGAAATATATTGCGCATGTTATAGAGTACTTTGGACAATCATCATTCTGAAAGAAAATAATCAATCAGGTAAGCATAAATTTAGTTTTTAAAAACATACACTGGACATAAATTACTTATTTATGTTTACTGATGTATTTAGCATATAACTTTGATGATTCAGATAGGGCATGCAATTTTAAACAACTTTCCAATTTACTTTTTTCATAAAATTTGTTTTGTTCTTTTGGTATTCTTTGTTGAAAGCTAAATCTAGGTAGGCACATTTGCTTATTTCTAAGCCCTTGAAGGCCGCCACTTATCTCACTGCATTTTGACAGTTTTTCACAGCTATTCAGCGCTATTTCATGTGTGCCTTATAGATAACATTGTGCTCACTCCTGTGCAGTTATTTATGAGTCAGCATCGATTGGCTAAAATGCAAGTCTGTCAAAATAACTAAAAGAGGCTTAGATATAAGGTAATCACAAAGGTAAAAAGTATATTAATATACAGTATCTTTGTTGATTATGCAAAACTGGGGAATGGGTAATAAAGGGATTATCTATCTTTTTTAAATAATACAAATCCTGGACTAGACTGTCCCTTTAGATAAATTAAGCTAATCCTTTACAGTTTTTCCCATTGTGGGACAAAGCTAGAAATAATTTTTGATTATTTAATATTGTCAAACTGGGCACTTGATAATCATACATTGCAAAGTACGGAATTACCAGATTGTAGCAGTTTATTTAGCAGTATTCCAGAGAAGCCTTATGGAGAACACGGCAGGAAAATCTCTATACACCAAGGCAGGACTAAAATAAATATCAAAAAGGCTTTATAGAGGAGGCATAAAATGGCAGATAATATAAAGGTGTGTGCTAAGCCTTTGTGTATCATATACACTTCTTAATAATATCCAGAAGTACCAGTACATTGTTTTATCTAGTACCCACCATTTATTGTGATAAATCCTCCCATTTACCTCTGTTAGCTCCTGCAAGTATTAATTCAGGTAATGTGTGGAGTGCTAAAAGTTTATAGACAAGCAACTATATTAGTTGGTAGCCCAGGTCTGCAACGGACAAATGGTCTCTTCAGAGAAATTTGCAGTATCCTGTGTTCCAAGTTTTGTGCTTTGTAAAGTAGTTACCAAGGAAACTTGAAAAAGGCTCCAGTATAGAGATACAAATGCCTTGCTATTGAACCGTCAAATATTGGATTTATTTTAGTTTTTTTGGAATGGGCTGATTGGGTTCCTGGAAAGCATCATGGGAACAGTTCATCACAAGACACACGACCAGAGAGCTTTATGTACATTATTACTTTTCTTGTGACTACTATGCTGTGTGCTTTTCTTTCTTTTTTTAATTAAAGAAATTGACTGGATTTGTTGGAAAATGATACATGAAAATCAGGAACTTACAGCTGAGCTAAGACTATTCAAGTATCACATTTACTTACTCTGATTGGACGGTATAAAGTGAAATGACACCAAAAGGGTTTGTATTTAGTTTAGTGTCATCTCCTAAGCTGGTGCGTGTGAGCACCTATATGTGTAGCTAACATAGAAGCTTAGGCACTACACGGAAATCTTTTTCAGGTGTCACAGGCTGACCTAGAGCCCTCAGAATAGACTCATTCCTGGAGTTTCAAATGTGCCTGAGTTATTCATATTTTAATAAAACTTTGTGTTGTTACTTTTCTCAACTGAGGAAATAATTATAATTCTGCTATGTTATTATTTAACTTATATAATTTCTCCTAAAGGAAAGGATTTTATAAACATAACATAAGACTTCCATGTGTTATTCAGTGTAAACATAAGAAAGGAACAGAGGAATGTGTGTGTTATATTGATCTCTGTACAGATAAAGAAGCTAGGATCTCAGTTTTTTTGTATTTAATATTCCACATCTAGAAGGCGCATAGATAGAGATGGTTAATTTGATCTATTATCTTAATTCTTCGTTTCAAGTGATAGACAACATATTCCCTTGAAAGTGCTCCGCAGCCTTTAAAATATTGCTTCATCCTGTGGCAAATTGTATGTATACATCAGAGCGAATCTTATGAGAAGCAAATATTTTAGGTGCTTTAAACTGCATAGAATCTATGTAGATTATTTATAACACAGTGCGTGCAAATTAATAAAATATCACATTTGTTTATCAAGCATACACTACCAGTAATAGAGGGGAAACTAATAGAAAACTGCGGTAAGTATAGGTTTGCTCCATTCTATATATAATCTATCTCTCTCCCCCTCCCTCTCTCTATCACTCACCCTCTCTCTCCCTCTCACCCTCTCTCTCTCCCTCTCACCCTCTCTCTCTCCCTCTCACCCTCTCTCTCTCTCCCTCACCCTCTCTCTCCCTCTCTCTCTCACCCTCTCTCTCTCTCTCTCACCCTCTCTCTCCCTCCCTCCCAATGCAGGAAAATAAAAAATAGTTAAAGTGCAGTTTAAACACACTTTTGGGCCACAACAAATAGGGGAGGTTAACTCCTCAACTAAAAGTTGAAATATTAAAATGGGTCATGCTGTTAAATCTTGTCTTAACTCTTCAGGGTAACTATACAGTACATTTTAACGTGAACTTATTACCATTGGTCCCCAAAACAACGTTTAAAGGAGCCACCCTGCCACCTACATCAAGAGCATCTGGGTTTCATGTGTACGATTCTAATTAAGATGTAAAAAGGTATTACAATTTGGCTTTGTCTATGACCATCAACAATCAGTACTGTACATACAAACATTAAATACATACATGTATATAATTCACAAAAGTATTATCATGTTTGTGCTTCTGTAAACAACTGGATACCTAAGTGCATAGCTGAGTCTAGCAGCCAATACATGGATTTATTTTATTTATATCTATAGCTCTATAAATTCATAATAACTTTATCAGTCCTCTGATCTGAACCACTGTTCATTAAGGCTTAGATCCCTCAACCCTCCGGAGTGTAGAAGCCAGATTTGGAGGAGCCAAGAACAGTTATAGGAAAGATATGTATATAGTGGTTACACTCCTTGTAATGTTTATCTGCCTGGGTGCTCTCTATAATATGTATGCAAAAGATCAATGGAAGAAGAGGTACTCACCGGACTTAGTTCCAATATTCATATCTTTATTATTTTTAGATATCCGTCATAGGATTAAATTGGTCAACATTTCGGTTTCGGTGCTCACAGGGACCTTTCTCAAGACTGTATCTAGTTAATGGTCTAAAAGAAATGACGTTTTTATAACCCCTAATATATTTGTTAACATATATGTATATAGTTGTCATATAGCAGAAACATTTTTATAAAAATAAAATAGCCCTTGGGCTTAAATAAACATGCATCTACCACTGCGGGAAAGTCCTGCATGTATGATAGCAAACAATATTTGGAAGAAAATAATCATAACAGCTTGATCTATGTTCCAGGAGACTAGCAGCCGCCACCATGCCCCCAGTGTGAAATACTCTCGTTGTCCGAGAAAGGTGCCTGTGAGTTCCGAAACGTTGACTGATTTAATCCTATGACGGATATCTAAAAATAATAAAGATATGAATATTGGAACTTATTTAGCCCTGTGAGTGTCTTTTCTTCCATTGATCTTTTGTATATATATATATATATATATATATATATATATATATATATATATATATATATATTTGTTAATTTACCAAATATTTTCGTAATATTACATCAAATTACACTTAAATATGTATTGCAGATGTTGCCAATATAACAAGGATTAATTTGGCAAGTTACTGTAGGAAACAGATTTCTTCTTTCCTATATTACCTGTATTGTTTTCTGTGTTCTAAATTACATGTGTTGCTTTATGTGTTCTGTATTACATGTGTTGCTTTATGTGTTCTGTATTACATGTGTTGCTTTATGTGTTCTGTATTACCTGGGTTGTTTTCTGTCTTCTATCTTACCTGTGTTGCTTTCTGTGTTCTGTGTTGTTTTCTGTGTTCTATGATACCTGTTGCTTTCTGTGTTACCTGTGTTGTTTTCTGTGTTCTATGTTACCTGTGTTGTTTTTTGTGTTCTGTGTTGTTTTCTGTGTTCTAAATTACCTGTGTTGCTTTCTGTGTTACCTGTGTTGCTTTCTGTTACCTGTTTCCTGTGTTGCTTTCTGTGTTCTGTTACCTGTGTTGTTTCTGTGTTCTGTTACCTGTGTTGTTTTCTGTGTTCTATGTTACCTGTGTCATTTTGTGTTCTGTGTTGCCTGTGTTGTTTCTGTGTTACCTGTGTTGCTTTCTGTGTTGTTTTTCTGTGTTCTGTTACCTGTTGTTTCTGTGTTCTGTTACCTGTGTTGTGTTCTGTGTTACCTGTGTTGCTTTCTGTGTTACCTGTGTTGCTTTCTGTGTTACCTGTATTGCTTTATGTGTTACCTGTGTTGATTTCTGTGTTACCTGTGTTGCTTTCTGTGTTTTTTTCTGTGTTCTATGTTACTTGTGTTTTCTGTGTTTTGTGTTACCTGGGTTGTTTTCTGTATTCTATGTTACCTGGGTTGTTTTCTGTGCTCTGCTACCTAGGTTGTTTTCTGTGTTCTATATTACCTGTGTTGCTTTCTGTGTTACCTGTGTTGTTTCTGTGTACTGTGTTACCTGTGTTGTTTCTGTGTTTTATGTTACCTGTGTTGCTTTCTGTGTAACCTGTGTTGTTTTTGTGTTCTATGTTACCTGGATTGCTTTCTGTGTTTTGTTACCTGTGTTGTTTTTTGTGTTCTGTGTTGTTTCCTGTATTCTATGTTACCTGTGTTGTTTTCTGTGTTCTATATTACATGTGTTGCTTTCTGTGTTATCTGCGTTGTTTCTGTGTTCTGTTACCTGTGTTATTGTCTGTGTTCTATATTACCTGTGTTGTTTCTGTGTTCTATGTTACCTGTGTTGTTTTCTGTGTTACCTGTGTTGTTTCTGTGTTCTGTTACCTGTGTTATTTTCTGTCTTCTATATTACCTGTGTTGTTTTCTGTGTTACTTGTGTTGTTTCTGTGTTCTGTTACCTGTGTTATTTTCTGTTTTCTATATTACCTGTGTTGCTTTCTGTGTTACCTGTGTTGTTTTCTGTGCTCTGTTACATGGGTTGTTTTCTGTCTTCTATATTACCTGGGTTGTTTTCTATGCTCTATCTTACCTGCATTGTTTTTTGTGTTATATATTACCTGTGTTGCTTTCTGTGTTACCTGTGTTGCTTTCTGTGTTCTGTTTCCTGTGTTGTTTTCTGTGTTTTGTGTTTCCTGTGTTGCTTTCTGTGTTCTGTTTCCTGTGTTGTTTTCTGCGTTCTATGTTACCTGTGTCACTTTGTGTTCTGTGTTGCCTGTGTTGTTTCTGTGTTACCTGCGTTGCTTTCTGTGTTACCTGTGTTGTTTCTGTGTTCTATGTTACCTGTGTTGTTTCTGTGTTCTATGTTACCTGGGTTGTTTTCTGTATTCTATGTTACCTGGGTTGTTTTCTGTATTCTATGTTACCTGGGTTGTTTTCTATTCTCTATCTTACCTGCGTTGTTTTTTGTGTTCTATATTACCTGTGTTTCTTCATGTGAGTATGGAGTGCAATTCTGGGGACCAGTCTCAAAAAAATACATTGCAGACTTAGAAAAACTTCAGAGAAGGGCCACAAAACTAATATGGAGAATTTAAAGGGACACTGTACCCAAATTTTTTCTTTCATGATTCAGATAGATCATGCAATTTTAAGCAACTTTCTAATTTACTCCTATGATCAAATTTTATTCATTCTCTTGGTATCTTTATTTTAAAGTTAAGAATTTAAGTTTAGATGCCGGCCCATTTTTGGTGAACAACCTGGGTTGTCTTTGCTGATTGGACAGCACCAATAAACAAGTGCTATCCATGGTTCTGAACCCCAAATTGGCTGGCTCCTTAGCTTAGATGCCTTCTTTTTCAAATAAAGAAAGCAGGAGAACGAAGAAAAATGTATAATAGGAGTAAATTAGAAAGTTGCTTAAAATTGCTTGCTCTATATGAATCACAAAAGAAAAAATTTGGGTTCAGTTTCCCTTTAAGCTATGAGAAGAGGTCAGCCAAACTGGGTCTGTTTTCTCTAGAAAAAAGGCGCTTGAGAGGTGACATGATTACTTGATATAAATATATTCATGGCCCATATACAGAGATAGCAGAATCCCTGTTTATACCAAGAAAATGGTTTGTGACAAGAGGTCACAATTTAAGGCTGGAGGAAAGGAGATTTACTGAAGGGTTGTTCCATGATGACTTGGGGGATACAAAGTTATATGTCACAAAGTGTATACTCACTTGTAAGCATGAGGCTGGGGAAAGTTTGTAGCAATTAACCAAAATCAGATGAGGGACCTTATTTTTTTAAATTCATACTTCAATGTCAAGATCAAAAAACTGCTGTTGTACTTGCGTCATTAAATCTAGATTGTGTATGTGAGATAGTGTGTGCATGTATGAGAGATTGTAAGCATGTGTGTGAGTGTGCATGTGTGAGAGACTGTAAGCGTGTGAGAGAGAGAGTGTGTATGTGTGAGAGACTGTAAGTATGTGTGTGAGAGTGTGTGCATGTGTGAGAGACTGTAAGCATGTGTGTGCATGTGTGAGAGACAGTAAGCATGTGTGTGAGACTGTAAGCATGTGTGTGTGCATGTGTGAAAGACTTTAAGAATGTGTGTGTGAGAGTGTGTGCATGTATGAGAGACTGTAAGCATGTGTGGGAGTGTGCATGTGTGAGAGACTGTAAGCATGTGTGTGCATGTGTGAGAGACAGTAAGCATGTGTGTGAGACTGTAAGCATGTGTGTGCATGTGTGAAAGACTTTAAGAATGTGTGTGTGTGAGAGTGTGTGCATGTATGAGAGACTGTAAGCATGTGTGGGAGTGTGCATGTGTAAGAGACTGTAAGTGTGTGAGAGAGAGTGTGTGCATGTGTGAGAGACTAAGTATGTGTGTGCATGTGTGAGAGACAGTAAGCATGTGTGTGCATGTGTGAGAGACAGTAAGCATGTGTGTGAGAGACTGTAAGCATGTGTGTGAGACTAAGCATGTGTGTGCATGTGTGAGAGACTAAGTATGTGTGTGCATGTGTGAGAGACTGTAAGCATGTGTGTGTGCATGTGTGAGAGACTGTAAGCATGTGTGTGTGCATGTTTGAGAGACTGTAAGCATGTGTGTGTGCATGTGTGAGAGACAGTAAGCATGTGTGTGAGAGACCAAGTATGTGTGTGAGAGTATGTGCATGTGTGAGAGACTGTAAGCATGTGTGTGCATGTGTGAGAGACAGTAAGCATGTGTGTGAGAGACCAAGTATGTGTGTGAGAGTATGTGCATGTGTGAGAGACTGTAAGCATGTGTGTGTGCATGTTTGAGAGACTGTAAGCATGTGTGTGTGCATGTGTGAGAGACAGTAAGCATGTGTGTGAGAGACCAAGTATGTGTGTGAGAGTATGTGCATGTGTGAGAGACTGTAAGCATGTGTGTGCATGTGTGAGAGACAGTAAGCATGTGTGTGTGCATGTGTGAGACTGTAAGCATGTGTGTGCATGTGTGAGAGACAGTAAGCATGTGTGTGTGCATGTGTGAGACTATAAGCATGTGTGTGCATGTGTGAGAGACTGTAAGCATGTGTGTGTGTGCATGTGTGAGAGATTGTAAGCATGTGTGTGAGAGACTAAGTATGTGTGTGAGAGTATGTGCATGTGTGAGAGACTGTAAGCATGTGTGTGCATGTGTGAGAGACAGTAAGCATGTGTGTGAGACTGTAAGCATGTGTGTGTGCATGTGTGAGACTGTAAGCATGTGTGTGTGCATGTGTGAGAGACTGTAAGCATGTGTGTGTGCATGTGTGAGAGACTGTAAGCATGTGTGTGTGCATGTGTGAGAGACTGTAAGCATGTGTGTGTACATGTGTGTGAGAGTATGTGCATGTGTGAGAGACAGTAAGCATGTGTGAGAGACTGTAAGCATGTGTGTGTGCATGTGTGTGAGACTGTAAGAATGTGTGTGTGAGAGTGTGTGCATGTGTGAGAGACTATGAGCCTGTGTGTGAGAGAGACTGTGAGTGTGTGTGTGAGAGAGTGTGTTTGTCTCAGAGACTATGAGCATGTGTTTGTGTGTGAGAGACTGTAAGCATGTGTGTGTGCATGTGTGAGAGACTGTAAGCATGTGTGTGTGCATGTGTGAGAGACTAAGCATGTGTGTGTGCGCATGTGTGAGAGACTGTAAGCATGTGTGAGAGACTGTAAGAATGTGTGTGTGAGTGTGTGTGTTTGTCTGAGAGACTATGAGCGTGTGTGTGTGTTAGAGAGAATAAGAAGGCATATGAGTGTATATGTATAATTACCTTTACAATATTTTTAAGTTTGGCTACACTCAAGAATAAAGTGCACACATTTAAATCACAAAATGGCACAGGTGAACATTGTGCATAGTGCTCAATACAATTAAAGGGACTCTTCTGCAGGTTATGAGGGCTTTGCCTATGGAGCTTTCCATCAATTATAACACTGCTTTTTATGTAATCTGTAAATTGAAGGTGAACCCTTCGCTTCCTAACATGTCTCCCACACATGCACACACTCTCTCACACATGCACACACTCTCTCATACATGCACACACTCTCTCACACATGCACACACTCTCTCATACATGCACACACTCTCTCATACATGCACACACTCTCTCACACATGCACACACTCTCTCATACATGCACACACACGTGCTTACAGTCTTTCACACATGCACACACTCTCTCACACATGTACACTCACACACACACATGCTTACAGTCTCTCACACATGCACACACTCACACACACATGCTTACAGTCTCTCACACATGCACACACTCACACACACATGCTTGCAGTCTCTCACACATGCACACACTCTCTCACACATGCTTACAGTCTCTCACACATGCTTACAGTCTCTCACACATGCACACACTCACACACACATGCTTACAGTCTCTCACACATGCACACACTCATACTTAGTCTCGCACACATGCACACACTCACAAGCACATGCTTACAGTCTCTCACACATGCACACACTCTCACACACATGCACACACTCTCACACACATGCACACACTCTCTCACACATGCACACACTCTCTCACACATGCACACACTCACAAGCACATGCTTACAGTCTCTCACACATGCACACACTCTCACACACATGCACACACTCTCTCACACATGCACACACTCTCTCACACATGCACACACTCTCTCACACATGCACACACTCTCACACACATGCACACACTCTCACACACATGCACACACTCTCACACATGCACACACTCTCTCACACATGCACACACTCACACACACATGCACACACTCACACACACATGCACACACTCTCTCTCACACATGCACACACTCACACGCACATGCTTACAGTCTCTCACACATGCACACACTCTCACACATGCACACACTCACACGCACATGCTTACAGTCTCTCACACATGCACACACTCTCTCTCACACATGCACACACTCACACGCGCATGCTTACAGTCTATCACACACACTCTCTCACACATGCACACACTCACACACACATGCACACACTCACACACACATGCACACACTCACACACACATGCACACACTCTCTCTCACACATGCACACACTCACACGCACATGCTTACAGTCTCTCACACATGCACACACTCTCACACATGCACACACTCACACGCACATGCTTACAGTCTCTCACACATGAACACACTCTCTCTCACACATGCACACACTCACACGCACATGCTTACAGTCTCTCACACATGCACACACTCTCACACACATGCTTACAGTCTCTCACACATGCACACACTCTCTCACACATGCACACCCTCTCACACACATGCTGACATAAGGCAGTCTTGATTTAACAATAGTTTTGTCAAGATACTTGACCAAAGAGTCGTGGTTCACCAAGATGTCTAAATATCACATACATTTCCTGAATTTTAAGTGATGATGTAAATGTGCGTCTCTTAGTTTTGCCAGGAAGGGAGGGGTTCTAAGTTTGTGGCAGAGACAGACAAAACATTGGGGGTGTTTACAAGATTTCAGTATCCTCATTTGTCATTTGTATTACACATTATGTAACCAGCAATAACAGATATAATTAGCAATTCTAGAGTCTCCCCTCCCTTCAGACCTGATGAATTCCGTATTCCTTTTTTTGGCTATGGTTATATAGAAGTTTTCTTTGGTCCTACTTATTTCTTCACTATGTAAACAACTAATATCATTATGCCTGGCATTTATGTAGCGTTAAATATCCCTTTAGGAAGCAATATACATATTTTGTAGGAGATGCAAATGTATGCAAACTCCCAGACAATGAAATAGTAGGAAAGGTTTGATAACTAACAGATAGCACTTTTGTTGGAGTGATAACATTGTGCTCAGGACTACCTGTTTGTTTAGGACATGCAGGTGCAAGTGTTGGGTCAATGCTCACCATTAGCCTAAATGACAGCAAACAGCTATATGAAGTTGTCCTTTTTATTTAGAGTTTGTTTTCTACACTGATGATCTAGAGCATTGATGACCTGCGCCCACACATATGTTCAGAAGTTGGCCAATTCTTTAGAAGCCTTATGGGCAACAAATATATTTAAGGCTCTTAAGCACACAAATAACAATATATAGAATAAAAATGTCCAGTGGCACAAGGCTAGATTTGGGAAAATAGCAGGGTATGCTTTGTCTGCTGCTCTTCCCTCCATAGGGCCCAAAACACACATTTTAGTTCTGCCTTTTCCTGAAGGCTATACACACTGGTGCAGAGGATCACATATGGCCCTGGGGCAGCCAGTTGGCCGTCCTTGATTTGAGAATAAGTGATACAATGAGCTTTTGCAAATTAAGTGAAGCGAATATCTGGAAGTGTTTGAATTTGTGAAAGATTTTTGCTAACATTCTTTTATATTTTCATACTTTTTCCCCCACTATGTACTGTTTTAGATTATACTGCGGAGATACAGATGTTACGCGCTAAACATATAAACCAATAATCTAGTTGTCATGCCTATGTAGTTTTACCCACAGCCTTATGCCATTTCTATATTTTTAGTTACCTATAATGACACTTTGTCATCCTGCTCACACGTCTCTGTATTTTATTATTCAATTTATCAAGTTTTCACATTATTAAACAGTTTATAACATGATTATTATAGAATATGGAGTACTGATTGAAACACTGATTTAGGAAATGGCTATTGCTCATAGCTACAGACAGCAAATAGCAAATCTCCTTCCTACAGCATTTGCCTTTATTATAGAGGGAACATGTAATCCACTCCTACATTTAAAGTTATTGCTAAGATTCCTTATGCTTAAGGAAGTGCATAATACTGGTGAAAACAAATTGTAGTTTCTGCGCAAAACCACAGCAGAGACTAAAGTCTTGGAAATATTTCTCAACCTTTCAAGTTGCAAGTCTGCTGGAGACCAAAACTAAGGATGTTGCTTAAGTATCTTGTTCTGCTTTTCATCTAATCAACAGAGGAAACCCTGCCTGTCTGCTTGAGTCTTTCTTCTTGTTTCTTTGCAATATTACACTGCTTCCGAAATGTTGCCAACTTAGGTGGCATATGAGAAGTGTTGCAAGGTAGCCGGAATTCTAAATAAAGAAGTTTCATGTATTTAACTTACTGAATATTTTTAAAAATGATGTTGGTTTAAATCTTGTACCCACAATATAGTACTGGGGTTGGCAACCTTTGGCATGAGTGCCATGCTTGTGATTTGGCAAGGCGTGTAAAGTGTCTGCCAGACCCAGAACTGCTGGCCTCTCACTGCACTGACTGCACCTGAAACTGACAGTAGTCTAATACAAAAACATCTGATCATGTATTAAGTGTGCATCATAGTTTAATATTTTGGGTTTTCTGAGTAACAAATATATATACTGTATATATATATATATATATATATATATATATATATATGTATATATATGTATTCCCTTTTACTACCTTAGTTATCACTATTATTACCCAGACTCACACCGGTTGCATTATACTTGTATCCTTGATCACAATATGTAATAAAATAAAATATGAAATAACTTAATGGAGTCAAATTGGTCCAACACTCTATACACATATGTAACTTAAATAATTTATTTTCATTGTTTTGAATTTGGCTTAGCAAAATATAATCAATTTTAAGAGCAATCCAAAAATGTAAGGGCCCAGCCGTACATTTTTTTAGGAGCCGTACATATTTTTATATATATGTAAAATAATCTAAAGAAAATGAAGTTTGAGGGTTAAAATTCTAATAGCTATTTGTCCCTGGTTCTTGATATTTGTTAAACCCTGGCTTAAAGAAGTTAAAACAATATATTATTATTAAAAGCAGCTAGTTTACACTTTATCAGGACACTGTGTTGTACTAAGAGCATGTGACATTCTTGCCAAATGCGTAATAAAATTACTATAACTGTATACTGTCCTTTATGTCAGTGATGGAAAACGTCCTTATTCACGAGGGACATAGATCAATATTTTAGATAAGTTTGCAGAGTACCCTCTTTCTACTGTTCTCCATTCCAGGCCACCTTGTTTTCCCACACACCAGACGTTCCGAAACTACATATTTTTAGTTCCATTTTTTCATGAGCCAAAAAACTGTGGCACATATTCATAGTTTTGCTAGAGCAGAGGGCCCACATATAGGTCATGGGCCACTATTAGATCATTTCTGCTTTGTGTTATAAAGTTATGTTTTAGGATTCGGCCTAAACATTTGCTTATGGCCACTAGCTTTGGTATTAAACATCACAATAACAATGGCTCCACTATAGATATAGAATACTAGACGAGTGAAGATTTTAAAGAATGCAGACAATGGGTAGAGATATTTGTATGACAACTCCGATTCTGCTAATCTTGACCCAGCTACGTAGCCCATCACAGTGCTACAAATGTCATATTTAAAAGTACACGATGATTGATTATTACATACATAACCCTAAAGAAATGTGTATATTTCATGACAGATTTAACAATATAAAAGGCAGTATGAACTTAGACAAACTCTTTTAGAATAATTATACAGCAATCTTTGCAATCATTTTCCAATTAATGTTTTGTTTCCATTCAAAATGTATTATTTTGGTATGATGGATCTTATGCACTTAGTAAAATAAAGCAGAACATTATGATTGGACTCTTCTTGAACAATTGTAAGAGTTGTGCTGGTATTTCTTTCTAATGACACTGTGAGTCCACAGATCATCATCAATTACTGTTGGGAATATCACTCCTGGCCAGCAGGAGGAGGCAAAGAGCACCACAGCAAAGCTGTTAAATATCACTCCCCTACCCACAATACCCCAGTCATTCTCTTTGCTTGTAGTGCAAGGAGGAGGTGAAGTTTAGATGTCTGATGAGAAGTTTTCTTCAATCAAGATTTTATTTTTTTAGCAGCGTAAGCTTACTCTCTTCTTTTCTGGGGTCTAGCCAAGTCCGCATCAGTCTCTTCAGTAGGGCAGTGGTGGCTTTTGAGAACTTGTGAGGTACAATCCTCACTGCATTTTCTCAAGAATCTGCTGCCCTGCCCCTAACTAGAAAACCTGAGTAGGTTTACTCAGTTTTTCTCTCTTCACAGATCCATGTGAGGTGCTGCACCCTCTCACACCAGGTGAGCTGTCCTGCTGTCGGACAGCACTTTCAGGTAAGTGCCATTTTTAAAAAAAAAATTGCAAGGAGATTGCTGGCACTTGTTACAGATAAAAGCGGTCTTATTTAATATGGGACTTTATTAAACCTTCATGTTTGGGGTTTCTTTTAGGCAGTTTGGGCATTGAGACTGTGAGGTGATTTATGGTGGCTCAGTGTGTTATAGTAGTTTTTATACGTTGTTTTCGGCAGTTAGGGCTCTGTAACCGATCTGTATTTGAAAGTGAGCTGCAGGACAGGTAGGCACCTCAGTAAAGCTACTGAGGTGTATAGGTAGCCTGAGCTTTATTTGGTTTGTTGCACTAACACACATTTCTATTTAAAGACACAGTACACATTTATTTTGTTCATGTAATTGGCAAGAGTCCATGAGCTAGTTACGTATGGGATATACAATCCTACCAGGAGGGGCAAAGTTTCCCAAACCTCAAAATGCCTATAAATACACCTCTCACCACACCCACAATTTAGTTTTACAATCTTTGCCTCTTATGGAGCTGGTGAAGTAAGTTTGTGCTAAGATTTCTACGTTGATATGCGCTTCTCAGCATTTTGAAGCCCAGTTCCTCTCAGAGTACAGTGAATGTCAGAGGGATGTGAAGGGAGTATCACCTATTGAATGCAATGGTTTTCCTCGCGGGAGATCTTTCGGTAAGTATGTTTTCATTACTTAAGACACTCTCAGCTATGGTTTGGCACTTTATGCATTAATATAAAGTTCTAAATATATGTATTGTACTTATATTTGCCATGAGTCAGGTTTATGTATATTTCCTTTTGCAGACTATCAGTTTCATATTTGGGAAAAAACATATATAGGAAATATTTCTTTCATGTAATTAGCAAGAGTCCATGAGCTAGTGACGTATGGGATATACATTCCTACCAGGAGGGGCAAAGTTTCCCAAACCTCAAAATGCCTATAAATACACCCCTCACCACACCCACAAATCAGTTTTACAAACTTTGCCTCCCATGGAGGTGGTGAAGTAAGTTTGTGCTAGATTCTACATTGATATGCGCTTCGCAGCAGGCTGGAGCCCGGTTTTCCTCTTAGTGTGCAGTGAATGTCAGAGGGATGTGAAGAGAGTATTACCTATTTGAATTCAATGATCTCCTTCTACGGGGTCTATTTCATAGGTTCTCTGTTATCGGTCGTAGAGATTCATCTCTTACCTCCCTTTTCAGATCGACGATATACTCTTATATACCATTACCTCTACTGATTCTCGTTTCAGTACTGGTTTGGCTTTCTACTACATGTAGATGAGTGTCCTGGGGTAAGTAAGTCTTATTTTGTGACACTCTAAGCTATGGTTGCCCACTTTTATATAAAGTTCTAAATATATGTGTTTAAACATTTATTTGCCTTGATTCAGGATGTTCAACGTTCCTTATTTCAGACAGTCAGTTTCATATTTGGGATAAATGCATATGAATCAATCAATTTTTTCTTACCTTAAAATTTGACTTTTTTTCCTGTGGGCTGTTAGGCTTGCGGGGGCTGAAAATGCTTCATTTTATTGCGTCATTCTTGGCGCAGACTTTTTTGGCGCAAAAATTTTCGGTGTCATTTCCGGCGTCGTACTTGTCGCCGGAAGTTGCGTCATTTTTTTGACGTTTTTGCGCCAAAAGTGTCGGCGTTACCGGATGTGGCGTCATTTTTGGCGCCAAAAGCATTTAGGCGCCAATTAATGTGGGCGTCTTTTTTGGCGCTAAAAAATATGGGCGTCATTATTGTCTCCACAATATTTAAGTCTCATTATTTATTTGCTTCTGGTTGCTAGAAGCTGGTTCATTGGCATTTTTTTCCCATTCCTGAAACTGTCATTTAAGGAATTTGATGAATTTTGCTTTATATGTTGTTTTTTCTATTACATATTGCAAGATGTCTCAGCTTGACCCTGAATCAGAAGCTACTTCTGGAAAATCGCTGCCTGATGCTGGATCTACCAAAGTTAAGTGTATTTGTTGTAAACTTGTGATAACTTTTTCTCCGGCTGTTGTTTGTGATGAATGTCATGACAAACTTTCTAATGCAGATAATATTTCCTTTAGTAATGTTCCATTACCTGTTGCTGTTCCATCAACATCTAATATTCAGGGTGTCCCTGTTAACATAAGAGATTTTGTTTCTAAATCTATTAAGAAGGCTATGTCTGTTATTCCTCCTTCCAGTAAACGTAAAAGGTCTTTTAAAACTTCTCATGTTTCAGATTACTTTTTAAACGAACATCATCATTCTGATTCTGTTTCTGATACTGATTTTTCTGGTTCAGAAGGTTCTGTTTCAGAGATTGATACTGATAAATCTTCTTATTTATTTAAAATGGAATTTATTCATTCTTTGCTTAAAGAAGTCTTAATTGCATTAGAAATAGAGGAGTCTGGTCCTCTTGATACTAAATCTAAACGTTTGAATACGGTTTTTAAACCTCCTGCAGTTATTCCGGAGGTTTTTCCCGTCCCTGATGCTATTTCTGAAGTAATTTCCAGGGAATGGAATAATCTGGGTAATTCATTTACTCCTTCTAAACGGTTTAAGCAATTATATCCTGTGCCATCTGACAGATTAGAGTTTTGGGACAAAATCCCTAAGGTTGATGGGGCTATCTCTACTCTTGCTAAACGTACTACTATTCCTACGGCAGATAGTACTTCCTTTAAGGATCCTTTAGATAGGAAAATTGAATCCTTTCTAAGAAAAGCTTACTTATGTTCAGGTAATCTTCTTAGACCTTCTATATCTTTGGCAGATGTTGCTGCAGCTTCAACTTTTTGGTTAGAAGCTTTAGCGCAACAAGTAACAGATCATAATACTCATAGCATTGTTAATCTTCAACATGCTAATAACTTTATTTGTGATGCCATCTTTGATATCATTAGGGTTGATCAACTAGGAATACTAATTGTACAAAGAGATACATTTAGGATTGATAGAAAAGAATACCACAGAAGTAATAAATTCTCTAACTCCAATTATTCTTGTAGATGTAGGATTACTCTATCTATTAAAATGTTCCATATCATTCATACTTTAAATCTTTATTGTTACAACTAGGAACAAACATTCACACAGTAGTAGCCTGAAAGAGTTAAAAACACTTAAACCCAGTTAAATAGGATTAATATGATAAGCAATAATGTGTATATTTATCCTGATGCCCACAACAAAATAATGTAAGATAAGCTAAGCCCTTACAATCCGAGGGCTGAATTACTTTTAAGTTTTATATATTAAGGTAAATAGTAGGCACCAGGAATCAACAAACATACGTAAAGACAATGGTTCTTTTTTAACTTGGGTAAGCTGTTAAAAAGCGACAGACAGGAGAGAACTAGCTTCTCCTGCTGGACCCCTGACGCGCGTTTCACAGAACGCTTCCTCAGAGGGGGTGCGGGCCGCTGCTACTCAGCGTTATTTATGTGGGTAGTTGTCCCACCTCATGCCCCTGATTCGTTGTCCCTCTTGGTTTAGATTGATCTGATTCGCTGCTAAGTCAGTCTATAATAAGAATAGACTGTGACATCCGGAGTTACGTTACGTAATGAGGGGGTGTGAGTTGGGGGGCGTGTATGCTTTTACTCATTGACCAGTCACTGCTCAATAGACAGGGGGTGTGTGTGTTGTATAGTAGCGATTGGATGATCACTGCGAGTTATAAACAAAGCATTAAGAGTTATGAATTGCTTTATATCGTAACATAACAATGCTTCATAGAAAATTATTATATCTTACCGAATTGGCAGAACTGAGATCATAGTATTCAAAGCAGATAATTAAAATGTGCTTTGTTAACGAACACATTAAGGAATACAGCGTACCTTTAAATGATTGTAAGACGGTTTGGTAAATAAAATGACAGCATACGAACAGAGGCTCAAATTTCATAATATATTGTAATATCAGTATTTCTGTCTGCTTATATACAATGGTTCTATCAATTGTTAGACTGAATCTAATAAGCATTATTAGTTGGCATACTGTCAGTGAGATGGAAAGCAAGCTGCGGTCTAGCCTTTAACCAATCACTGTTGTTTTAATTTCCAAGTATATATGATGCGTTCTGACAGGTAGGTAATCAACTAAACAACTGATCACCGTGTGGAATCTTATTTTATAATTTTTGATGTTTAGAATCCTGAATATAGCTTATCATTTTGGAATAGCAATTATTCTTTGTGAGATAATATAATGTTATATTCCCAATGTGTATTGCACTGTTGTGCCGAATCATTGGAAGTGATTGTAAACCAAATCGGTAAATAAACTGACAGCATACAATCGGATGCTAAAATTTCACACTGTATTATAATGTCTATATTTATGTCTGCTGATATACAATAAATCTATCAAATATTAGACTGAATCTGATAAGCATTCTAGATTTACATACTGCCAGTGGGATAGAACGCATACTGCGGTTTAGCCTTTAGCTAATCACTGTTATTCCAATCTCCATGTATATATAAAACGTTCAGACAGATAGATAGAATAGATAAAGTAACTGATCACCGTATATAATCTTATCTCTCAATTTTAGTGTTTAGAATCCTATGTATAGGTTATCATTGAGGAATAGCGATTAAGCTTTGCGACATAGTATTAAATTACCAATGAGTGTGGCACTGTTATACCACGACATTGGGTGAGGATGGCAGTCCTTAATCTTTACTGTATACATAGATGGAATGTAATGTAGGTAAACTATGTATAGTATTCTATCCCAAAATCTATCATGGGTTCCATGCTTTAAAGATTGTGAAATCTAACAAGTAACAACCTACAATAATCTTTGAATAATAATACGTCATCCCTAGTAGATCTTATAAGTTGGGTGTGTACCTTATCAGTATATATGTGTTAGATATTAGTGATAAAGGGAAGTGACTAGGTTAAGCATAGTGAGTGTGATGTGTAAAAAATAAAATAAGTGTATAGATGTGATAAAAAAGTAGTACGGTGTACACTAAATTCAGGTTTATTCCTGATGTGGGTTATACAGATATATTAATATATCTGCACTTGAGAAATGGGGGTGTATGGTAACCTCAGCGTACTGAGAATACAAATATTGTGTGTAACTTAAATAAAAATAATTTGCGGTGCTGATAACAGCCAATAATGAAAATAGAAAATATTAAATATATGAAATAAAAAAGGGAAGTGTGAATGGGAGCGTAATTAATATACAGGGTGTAAATATAACCATGATTAATAAATATTATTAATGTTATAATATAGACTAGGGCCAATAGCATGCCCCATGTGAAACCAAAAATGTGGAAAAGATAATATTATATCTGATAAATAACATATTATAAATCCATATAAGGAGAGAAAAACTAAAACCCATACCAATAATTTTTTCTATACTGTGTGAACTTAAATATTATTAGACTAAATATTGGATAAGGTGAAAGTACACTGTTATTTCTTTCTGAACTAAGTCAGTTATCTCAGATTATTTAATTTAGTATCTTCAGAATTATACATTTATGATGGTTGTTGTACAAACCGGGATGTTTAGAAATTAATATGCTATAAAGGTTATTCTAAGGATAACCTAGGTGTACATTTACTCACAAATTTAAATGAATATACAATACTGAAATCACAGGTTTAAATAGTGATATTGCTATGTGTATCTGAACTTTAATCCCTCCGTCTTTAAAGTTAGATATATACAAAAAAGTTGTTAAAGTCATTCATACCAAAGGGTTTAACCGCATTTAGGAGATATATCCATTTACACTCCATTTTTAATAAAACCTTTTCAATGTTACCACCTCTGATGCCAAGAGATGCTTTTTGGATCACAGTGTATTTTAGATCTCTGGGTGATCCATTATGATGTGATAAGAAATGCTTGGCCACAGAGGTGATTTTTTTATCTTTATCTTTGTCTCTTTGAGCATATTTGATGTTATAAACATGTTCCAAGATACGTGTTTTTATCTCCCTTGTCGTCATGCCAACGTATGCCATTTGGCAGGAGCAATAGAGTACATATATTACTCCCATAGTAGTGCATGAGAAATGTGCTTGGAGGTTGTATACTTGTCCTGTTTTTTTAGTTATTGTTTTGGTTTTCAAAACATATTTGCAGGCTGAACAGGTACCACAAGGGTACATACCTGGATTCATATCTTTTTTCTTGGCAGTTCTTACAAAATGGCTGGATACCAGTTTGTCTCTCAAGTTGTTTGGTCTCTTGTATCCTAGTGAGACTCTGTCGCCTATTACTGACTTGAGAGTTTCATCATTTTGGAGTATGTTCCAATGATCATTAATGATTTTGATAACATGTGGCATCTGGGGATTATATGTGGTAATGAGCCTAGGGCATGACTCTTGAAGCGTTTTGCTTTTTGGAATTAGTAAATCATCTCTACTTTTCCTAAGTGCTTTATACTTAGCTCTTTTTATGGATTTCTTGCTGTATCCACGTGCAATTAGTCTCTGTGCTAAAGCCACACTTTCCTGTATATAGATCTCATTGGTGGTACAGTTCCGACGAAGTCTCAAAAATTCCCCGTACGGTATAGCTTTTAGGGTACTTGGAGAATGAGCACTGGAGTGATGTAAAAGAGTATTAGTTGATGTTTCTTTTCTAAACATAGTGGTATTGATGAATCCTTCATTATTTTTGAATATCTTTAAATCCAAGAAGCATATCTCCTGTTGGTTAGCATCAAAAGTTAATTTGATATTAAGATCATTCTCATTAATTCTCTTCATAAAGGTTTCAAGTTGTTCGTATGACCCTTCCCAGATGAAAAGAACATCATCTATGTATCTTAACCACATTGGAATGTGTTCAGTATATTTTTCAAGATCATTAGTAAATACATAGAATAGTTCCCAGTAGCCAAGAAATAAATTCGCGTATGTCGGTGCGCAGGCTGTACCCATAGCGGTACCCTGTGTTTGCAAGTAGTACCTGTCATTAAATGTGAAGAAGTTATGAGTCAGGACAAATTTCAAAAGTTGGATTATGAAGTCATTATGTAAGTTGTTATCATTATTATTTGAAGCCAAATAATATTTAATGGCTTTAATTCCATCGTCGTGTTTTATATTTGTGTATAAGGACCGCTGTAACTAGCCACATATCCTCAGATAGTTTAATATTTTGTAACAGCTGCAATACCTCCATTGTGTCACGTACATATGAGGGTATACTTGTAAGGTATTCTCTTAATCGCAAATCTACAAATTTGCTTGCATTTTCTGTTAAGTTGTCATTGCCTGACACAATTGGTCTTCCGGGAGGTATTGAGGGGTTTTTATGCACTTTCGGCAGAAAGTATAAAGTGGCAATTTTAGGGTTGTCCTTTATCAGATACTTTTTCTCTGAGTTAGATATTATATTAGATTTCCAAGCACTTTGTATCATTCTGTTATATTGAGTAAGATATGAACTCTGAGGGTTGAATATCAACTGTTTATAACAAGAAGAGTTAGATAATTGTTTTTTGGCCTCATCCATATACATTTGTTGTGGCCATAGGACCACATTTCCACCTTTATCCGATGGCTTGATTAGGACATCATGCCATGATTCTATCTCTCTTAATGCATTAATTTCATTGATGTTAAGATTTTGTTTAGTCCTGTATATGGGCAATTGTTCGATTTTTTTACAAACCATCTTGCAAAAAATCTGTATCTCTGGGGATATAGAGAAAGATGGGACATAGGTAGATTTTGGTTTAACATTTGATCTCCAAACAGTAGATGCAGACTCATCTGCTTGAGTATCCGTGTCATTTTCTGTTTGCATATCTGTACTGGCTGCAGATAACTCTTGTAATATATCTACAGTTAGTAAATCTTCTGCATTCAAACTGTTTGGATTAAATGCATATAATTTTTTGAGTAGTATTTTTCTGGAGAACAGATGGATATCTTTGATTACCTCAAATTTGTTTAATGAATTTACAGGGCAGAAAGACAGTCCTCTGGATAGTACAGATTTGTGTGTGGTACTAAGTATATAGTCAGAAAGGTTAACAATCCTCATTTGTTCATCCTTATCTTGCTGAAGGGACTCAATTCCCTTCTTCTTGTTGACTGTCTCACTGGGCCTGAAAATTTCCGTTTGTTTCCCCTGTTCTGAGTATTGGTCTGATTGGTTGAGGTGACTGGTGGGGTTATGTTGTGAGGGGTTTTGGACAAAAAAGATGATGAGGAAGAAGAAGATGTGGAAGATTGTACTGAGCTATAGCTCTTAGGTCTGGCACCATTTATATCTGTGTTGTTAGTACTGTCATTGTCAGTGTTGGTGTCTGAGTCATTATCTGAAATGTCAGTTTCACTCTCTGCACTGCTCTCAGGTTGTTGAACAAGATATCTGTTACCCCTGTGTCTAGAGGTGATATTATTACGCCAGCGATAAACTCTTTGATTTTGAAAATCTTCAATATCTCTCTGCAACTTTTGTTTTTTAGTTGCTATTATTTCTTGCTCCAATTTGTCCAATTCTTTTTGGTATTTATCATACTGATTTTTGTAGTCTATTTTATCATTAAATTGAGACAATTGGGCATTGTATTCTTCAATTTCAGAGTCTAGCTTTGTTAATTCAAGTTTATCATGTTTAATTAATATGTTTATTAATTTGAGAGAGCATTCTGACAAGACTGTTTACCATTCTTTGGTTAGATCATTGTTATAAAGGTTAAAGGCTGGAAATACCTTCATCCTCAACCCTCTGGGAATTATGTTTTTTTCTGCATACTTCTCAAAGAAGTGCCAGTTCCACCATCTTTTGGATTGTTTATGTAAAGTTTGATGTAATTTACATAACACATTATTTAATTCATCCTCATTGATTTGTATATTGTCCCTAGTGGAACTATTAAAAATAGAGTTAAGTTCTGTTAGTCGTTTCTGATGGCGATTAGCCATGTCTGATTGTATATGTGTTAGTGCTTATTAAATCCCCAAGGAAAAGGGCTAAACCCAGAAAAGAAAATCTAGGTATATTCTCCCAAAGAACTAAGCTTTGCAATGAAATGGGGGATTGGTAGGAGTTAGTAGTACCTATTATATAAATCAAAAAAGGGTATGTAACATACCAGTACTTAGTCAGTTAACAGTTAAGATACGTATCTATTGTGGATTCTTAGAGAACAGAGCTAAACAACTAGGAATACTAATTGTACAAAGAGATACATTTAGGATTGATAGAAAAGAATACCACAGAAGTAATAAATTCTCATTGGGAATATAACATTATATTATCTCACAAAGAATAATTGCTATTCCAAAATGATAAGCTATATTCAGGATTCTAAACATCAAAAATTATAAAATAAGATTCCACACGGTGATCAGTTGTTTAGTTGATTACCTACCTGTCAGAACGCATCATATATACTTGGAAATTAAAACAACAGTGATTGGTTAAAGGCTAGACCGCAGCTTGCTTTCCATCTCACTGACAGTATGCCAACTAATAATGCTTATTAGATTCAGTCTAACAATTGATAGAACCATTGTATATAAGCAGACAGAAATACTGATATTACAATATATTATGAAATTTGAGCCTCTGTTCGTATGCTGTCATTTTATTTACCAAACCGTCTTACAATCATTTAAAGGTACGCTGTATTCCTTAATGTGTTCGTTAACAAAGCACATTTTAATTATCTGCTTTGAATACTATGATCTCAGTTCTGCCAATTCGGTAAGATATAATAATTTTCTATGAAGCATTGTTATGTTACGATATAAAGCAATTCATAACTCTTAATGCTTTGTTTATAACTCGTAGTGATCATCCAATCGCTACTATACAACACACACACCCCCTGTCTATTGAGCAGTGACTGGTCAATGAGTAAAAGCATACACGCCCCCCAACTCACACACCCTCATTACGTAACGTAACTCCGGATGTCACAGTCTATTCTTATTATAGACTGACTTAGCAGCAAATCAGATCAATCTAAACCAAGAGGGACAATGAATCAGGGGCATGAGGTGGGACAACTACCCACATAAATAACGCTGAGTAGCAGTGGCCCGCACCCCCTCTGAGGAAGCGTTCTGTGAAACGCGCGTCAGGGGTCCAGCAGGAGAAGCTAGTTCTCTCCTGTCTGTCGCTTTTTAACAGCTTACCCAAGTTAAAAAAGAACCATTGTCTTTACGTATGTTTGTTGATTCCTGGTGCCTACTATTTACCTTAATATATAAAACTTAAAAGTAATTCAGCTCTCGGATTGTAAGGGCTTAGCTTATCTTACATTATTTTGTTGTGGGCATCAGGATAAATATACACATTATTGCTTATCATATTAATCCTATTTAACTGGGTTTAAGTGTTTTTAACTCTTTCAGGCTACTACTGTGTGAATGTTTGTTCCTAGTTGTAACAATAAAGATTTAAAGTATGAATGATATGGAACATTTTAATAGATAGAGTAATCCTACATCTACAAGAATAATTGGAGTTAGAGAATTTATTACTTCTGTGGTATTCTTTTCTATCAATCCTAAATGTATCTCTTTGTACAATTAGTATTCCTAGTTGTTTAGCTCTGTTCTCTAAGAATCCACAATAGATACGTATCTTAACTGTTATAAATGACTACAAAGTACTGGTATATTACATACCCTTTTTTGATTTATATAATAGGTACAATATCTATCATTTACTAACTCCTACCAATCCCCCATTTCATTGCAAAAATCATTAGGGTTGATGTCAGGTATATGTCTTTAGCTATTTTAGCTAGAAGAGCTTTATGGCTTAAAACTTGGAATGCTGATATGTCTTCTAAGTCAACTTTGCTTTCCCTTTCTTTCCAGGGTAATAAATTATTTGGTTCACAGTTGGATTCCATTATTTCAACTGTTACTGGGGGGAAAGGAACTTTTTTACTACAGGATAAAAAATCTAAAGGATTCAGAACATTGTTTCACAAGGGTACAGAATAGGCTTCAAGATAAGGCCTCCTGCAAGAAGATTTTTTCTTTCCCGTGTCCCAATAAATCCAGTGAAGGCTCAAGCATTTCTGAAATGTGTTTCAGATCTAGAGTTGGCTGGAGTAATTGTGACAGTTCCAGTTCTGGAACAGGGGCTGGGGTTTTACTCAAATCTCTTCATTGTACCAAAGAAGGAGGATTCCTTCAGACCAGTTCTGGATTTAAAAATATTGAATCGTTATGTAAGGATACCAACATTCAAAATGTTAACTATAAGGACTATTCTGCCTTTTGTTCAGCAAGGGCATTATATGTCCACAATAGATTTACAAGATGCATATCTGCATATTCCGATTCATCCAGATCACTATCAGTTTCTGAGATTCTCTTTCCTAGACAAGCATTACCAGTTTGTGGCTCTGCCGTTTGGCCTAGCAACAGCTCCAAGGATTTTTACAAAGGTTCTCGGTGCCCTTCTATCTGTAATCAGAGAACAGGGTATTGTGGTATTTCCTTATTTGAACGATATCTTGGTACTTGCTCAGTCTTCACTTTTAGCAGAATCTCATACGAATCAACTTGTATCGTTTCTTCGAGAACATGGTTGGAGGATCAATTTACCAAAGAGTTTGTTGACTCCTCAGACAAGGGTAACCTTTTTAGGTTTCCAGATAGATTCAGTGTCCATGACTCTGTCGCTGACGGACAAAAGACGTCTGAAATTGGTTTCAGCTTGTCGAAACCTTCAGTCTCAATCATTCCCTTCGGTAGTCTTATGCATGGAAATTCTAGGTCTTATGACTGCTGCATCGGACGCGATCCCCTTTGCTCATTTTCACATGCGACCTCTTCAGCTCTGTATGCTGAACCAGTGGTGCAGGGATTATACAAAGATATCGCAATTAATATCTTTAAAACCGATTGTACGACACTCTCTGACGTGGTGGACAGACCACCATCGTTTAGTTCATGGGGCTTCTTTTGTTCTTCCGACCTGGACTGTGATCTCAACAGATGCAAGTCTGACAGGTTGGGGAGCTGTATGGGGGTCTCTGACAGCACAAGGGGTTTGGGAATCTCAGGAGGCGAGATTACCAATCAACATTTTGGAACTCTGTGCGATTTTCAGAGCCCTTCAGTGATGGCCTCTTCTAAAGAGAGAGTCATTCATTTGTTTTCAGACGGACAATGTCACAACCGTGGCATATGTCAATCATCAAGGAGGGACTCACAGTCCTCTGGCTATGAAAGAAGTATCTCGAATACTTGTTTGGGCGGAATCCAGCTCCTGTCTAATTTCTGCGGTTCATATCCCAGGTATAGACAATTGGGAAGCGGACTATCTCAGTCGCCAGACATTACATCCGGGCGAGTGGTCTCTTCATCCAGAGGTATTTCTTCAGATTGTTCAAATGTGGGGACTTCCAGAAATAGATCTGATGGCTTCTCATATAAACAAGAAGCTTCCCAGGTATCTGTCCAGATCCAGGGATCCTCAGGCGGAAGCAGTGGATGCATTGTCACTTCCTTGGAAGTATCATCCTGCCTATATCTTTCCGCCTCTAGTTCTTCTTCCAAGAGTGATTTCCAAGATTCTAAAGGAGCGTTCGTCTTTTCTGCTGGTGGCTCCAGCATGGCCTCACAGGTTTTGGTATGCGGATCTTGTCCAGATGGCCACTTGCCAACCGTGGACTCTTCCGTTAAGACCAGACCTTCTATCGCAAGATCCTTTTTTCCATCAGGATCTCAAATCCTTAAATTTGAAGGTATGGAGATTGAACGCTTGATTCTCAGTCATAGAGGTTTCTCTGACTCCGTAATTAATACTATGTTACAGGCTCGTAAATCTGTATCTAGGAAGATATATTATCGAGTCTGGAAGACTTACATTTCTTGGTGTTTTTCTCATCATTTTTCCTGGCATTCTTTTAGAATTCCTAGAATTTTACAGTTTCTTCAGGATGGTTTGGATAAAGGTTTGTCTGCAAGTTCCTTGAAAGGACAAATCTCTGCTCTTTCTGTTCTTTTTCACAGAAAGATTGCTAATCTTCCCGATATTCATTGTTTTGTACAGGCTTTGGTTCGTATAAAACCTGTCATTAAGTCAATCTCTCCTCCTTGGAGTTTGAATTTGGTTCTGGGGGCTCTTCAAGCTCCTCCGTTTGAACCCATGCATTCGCTGGATATTAAATTACTTTCTTGGAAAGTTTTGTTTCTTTTGGCCATCTCTTCTGCTAGAAGAGTTTCTGAATTATCTGCTCTTTCTTGTGAGTCTCCTTTTCTGATTTTTCATCAGGATAAGGCGGTTTTGCGAACTTCATTTAAATTTTTACCTAAGGTTGTGAATTCTAACAACATTAGTAGGGAAATTGTAGTTCCTTCATTGTGTCCTAATCCTAAGAACTCTAAGGAAAGATCGTTGCATTCTTTGGATGTAGTTAGAGCTTTGAAATATTATGTTGAAGCTACTAAAGATTTCCGAAAGACTTCTAGTCTATTTGTTATCTTTTCTGGTTCTAGGAAAGGTCAGAAGGCTTCTGCCATTTCTTTGGCATCGTGGTTAAAGTCTTTGATTCATCATGCTTATGTTGAGTCGGGTAGAACTCCGCCTCAAAGGATTACAGCTCATTCAACTAGGTCAGTCTCTACTTCCTAGGCATTTAGGAATGAAGCTTCGGTTGATCAGATTTGCAAAGCAGCAACTTGGTCTTCTTTGCATACTTTTACTAAATTCTATCATTTTGATGTGTTTTCTTCCTCAGAAGCAGTCTTTGGTAGAAAAGTACTTCAGGCAGCTGTTTCAGTTTGATTCTTCTGCTTATATTTTCAGTTTTTTTCATTATAAGATTTAAACTTTGTTTTGGGTGTGGATTATTTTTCAGCGGAGTTGGCTGTCTTTATTTTATGAAAACAGTTGCAGGGAAAAACTACACAGAAGGCATACGGTATATTTTTATGAAATTTTGTTCAGTCCTTAGTCTGGAATCTAGCAATCAAACAGTCCCAGTTCTCAGGGCAGTACACGTAAATGAACAACAAATGATGTGGTTGGAGTCTGTCTTACCGCGTCCGGTCCCCGGGTGTGACTGTGGTGCCCCGTCGTCAGGCTTATATCTGAATCACATTCCTTTACGCCTGAGACCTCCTCCAATCAGAGGGTATCCAGGGTCTCCGGGCTTCCGCGTAACAAACACACCCTCCTCAGACGCGTGCAGTTGCTCACGCCCTGCTCAACGTAGGACCAATCCGGATTGAAGAAGGGAGGAGACACACAACTCAATTGGTGTCTGCGTCCGTGCTCACTGTGGGGAATCCTGTAATAACTGCACAAATGAAGAGTCAGGAGCACCGGTAGATGAAAAAAGTAGCTTTTATTCACTCATAAATAGCTACAAAATAAAAGTTCCAATGCTTGCTTGCTTGCTTGTTTTGATAAATTCTGTATATTCAGAATTTTTGGGCTTGACAGCAGCTGGTTGGTAAGTTGGAGAAAGAAAAAACAGCTGACATGTTTCGGCTTTGCAGCCGTACTCTTAGCTGAGACTTGCTTCAACATGCTTATCATTTTATCTGTGATGCCATTTTTTATATCATCAAAATTTATGTTAAATCTATGTATTTAGCTATTTTAGCTAGAAGAGCTTTGTGGCTCAAATATTGGAATGCTGACATGGTATCTAAGTCTAGATTACCATCTCTTTCTTTCCAAGGTAATAAGTTATTTGGTTCTCAGTTGGATTTGATTATTTCAACTGTCACTCGGGGGAACTTAGGGAGTTCTTTTGCCTCAGGATAAAAGACCTAAGGGCAAATCTAAAGCTTCTAACCGTTTTTTGACAAAATAAGGAACAGAAACCTAATACCCCAAAGAATCTGGTTCCAATTGGAAACCACCTTCAGTTGGAATAAATCCAGACCGTTTAAGAAACCATAACTAGCCCCCAAGTCTGCATGAAGGTGCGGCCCTCATTTCAGCTCAACTGGTAGGGTGCAGATTAAGATTCTTCCAAAACATTTGGGCAGATTCTGTCCAAAATCAATGGATTCAGAGTATTGTCTCTCAAGGGTACCGAATAGGATTCAGAGTAAGACCTCCTGTGAGAAGATTTTCTCTCTCACGCATCCCAGCAAATCCAGTAAAGGCTCAGACTTTTCTGAAGTGTGTTTCAGACCTTGAGTTTTTAGGGGTAATCATACCAGTTCCGTTTCAAGAACAGGGTCTGGGGTTTGTAATTGTTATGTAAGAGTGCCAACTTTCAAAATGGTGACTATAAGGACTATTCTGCCTTTTGTTCAGCAAGAGCATTATATGTCCACAATAGACTTACAGGATGCATATCTTCATATTCAGATTCATCCAGATCGTTATCAGTTTCTGAGATTCTCTTTTCTAGACAAGCATTACCAATTTGTCACTCTTCCATTTGGCCTAGCGACAGCTCCAAGAATCTTTTCAAAGGTGCTCGGTGCCCTACTCTCTGTAATCAGAGAACGTGGTATTGCGTTGTTTCCTTATTTGTATGTTATCTTGGTACTAGCTCAGTCTTTATATTCTGCAGAATCTCACACAAATCAACTAGTGTTGTTTCTTCAAAGACATGGTTGGAGGATCAATTTACCAAAAAGTTCCTTGATTCCTCAGACAAGGGTCACCTTTTTAGGTTTCCAGATAGATTCAGTGTCCATGACAGACAAGAGACGAATAAAATTGATTTCAGCTTGTCAAAACCTTCAGTCTCAATCGTTCCCTTCAGTAGCTATGTGCATGGAAGTTTTAGATCTCATGACTGCAGCATCGGACGCGATCCCCTTTGCTCTTTTTCATATGAGACCTCTCCAGCTTTGTTTGCTGAACCAATGGTGCAGGGATTATACAAAGATATCACAATTAATATCCTTAAATTCCAATGTTCGACTCTCTCTGACTTGGTGGTTAGATCACCATTGTATAGTTCAAGGGGCCTCTTTTGTTCGTCCAACCTGGACTGTGATCACAACAGATGCAAGTCTTTCAGGTTGGGGAGCTATCTGGGGATCCCTGACAGCACAAGGGGTTTGGAAACCTCAAGAGGTGAGGTTACCAAACAATATTTTAGAACTCCGTGCTGTTTTCAGGGCTCTTCAGGTTTGGCCTCTGTTGAAGAGAGAACCGTTCATTTGTTTTCAGACAGTCAATATCACAACTGTGGCATATGTCAATCATCAGGGTGGGACTCACAGTCCCCAAGCTATGAAAGCAGTATCTCAGATACTTGCTTGGGCGGAATCTAGCTCCTGTCTAATTTCTGCGGTTCATATCCCAGGTATAGACAATTGGGAAGCGGATTATCTCAGCCGTCAGACTTTACATCCGGGGGAGTGGTCGCTCCATCCAGATGTGTTTTCTCAGATTGTTCAGATGTGGGGTTTTCCAGAAATAAATCTGATGGCTTCTCATCTAAACAAGAAACTACCCAGGTACCTGTCCAGATCCAGGGATCCTCAGGCGGAAGTGGTGGATGCGTTAGCAGTTCCTTAGTGTTACCAACCTGCTTATATCTTCCCGCCTCTGGTTTTTCTTCCAAGAGTGATTTCCAAGATCATCATGGAACAATCGTTTGTGTTTCTGGTAGCTCCATCATGGCCTCACAGGTTTTGGTATGCGGATCTTGTTTGGATGTCCAGCCACCTTGGCCACTTCCATAAAGGCCAGACCTTCTGTCTCAAGGTCCATTTTTTCCATCAGGATCTCAAACCATTAAATTTAAAGGTATGGAAATTGAACGCCTAGTGCTTAGTCATAGAGGTTTCTCTGACTCAGTGATTAATACTATGTTACAGGCTCGTAAATCTGTTTCTATTATCGAGTTTGGATAATCGAGTTTGGAAGACTTATATTTCCTGGTGTTCTTCTCATAAATTCTCTTGGCATTCTATTAGAATTCCTAGAAATGTTCAGTTTCTTCAGGATGGTTTGGATAAGGGTTTGTCTGCAAGTTCCTTAGTGGGACAAATCTCTGCTCTTTCTGTTTTATTTCACAGAAAGATTGCTAAGCTTCCTGATAGTCGCTGTTTTGTACAGGCTTTGGTCCGTATCAAGCCTGTCATTAAATCAATCTCTCCTTCTTGGAGTCTTAATTTGGTTTTGATAGCTTTACAGGCTCCTCCGTTTGAGCCTATGCATTCTTTGGACATTAAACTACTGTCTTGGAAAGTGTTGTTCCTTTTGGTCATCTCTTCTGCTAGAAGAGTTTCCGAATTATTTGCTCTTTCTTGTGAATCTCCTTTTCTGATTTTCCATCAGGATAAGGCAGTTTTGCGGCTTTCATTTAAATTTCTACCTAAGGTTGTGAATTCTAACAACATTAATAGAGAAATTGTTGTCCCTTCTTTGTGTCCTAATCCTAAGAATTCTTCGGAGAGATCCTTACATTCTTTGGATGTGGTAAGATCTTTGAAATAATATGTTGAAGCTACTAAAGATTTCAGGAAGACTTCTAGTCTATTTGTTATCTTTTCTGGTTCTAGGAAAGGTCAGAAGGCTTTTGCCATTTCCTTGGCAGCATCTTGGTTAAAGCTTTTGATTCATCAGGCTTATTTTTAGTCGTGTCAGGCCCCGCCTCAGAGAATTACAGCTCATTCTACTAGATCAGTCTCCACTTCGTGGGCTTTTAAGAATGAAGCTTCAGTTGATCAGATTACTAAATTCTACCGTTTTGATGTATTTGCTTCTTCGGAAGCAGTTTTTTATAGAAACGTTTTTCAGGCAGCTGTTTGTTTGATTCCTCTGCTTATGTTTAAGTTTTTTCTTTTCATTATGAAAATAAACGTATAATTTGGGTTGTGGATTAATTTTTTTCAGCGGAAAATGGCTGTTATTATTTTATCCCTCCCTCTATAGTGACTCTTCTGTGGAGTTCCACATCTTGGGTATTACTATACCATACGTATAGCTCATGGACTCTTGCCAATTACATGAAAGAAAACATAATTTATGTAAGAACTTACCTGATAAATTAATTTCTTTCATATTTTTATGGTGGTTATGATTTTTTGTATAAAGCACAATTTTCTCCAACATAGGTGTGTCCGGTCCACGGCGTCATCCTTACTTGTGGGATATTCTCTTCCCCAACAGGAAATGGCAAAGAGCCCAGCAAAGCTGGTCACATGATCCCTCCTAGGCTCCGCCTTCCCCAGTCATTCTCTTTGCCGTTGTACAGGCAACATCTCCACGGAGATGGCTTAGAGTTTTTTGGTGTTTAAATGTAGTTTTTATTCTTCAATCAAGAGTTTGTTATTTTAAAATAGTGCTGGTATGTACTATTTACTCTGAAACAGGAAAGAGATGAAGATTTCTGTTTGTAAGAGGAAAATGATTTTAGCAACCGTTACTAAAATCGATGGCTGTTTCCACACAGGACTGTTGAGAGGAATTAACTTCAGTTGGGGGAAACAGTGAGCAGACTTTTGCTGCTTGAGGTATGACACATTTCTAACAAGACTCGGTAATGCTGGAAGCTGTCATTTTCCCTATGGGAACCGGTAAGCCATTTTCTTAAGTTTAAGTAAAAGAATAAAGGGCTTCATTAGGGCTTAAAAAACTGGTAGACATTTTTCTGGGCTAAAACGATTACTTTACTAAGTATATTTGGCAGATTATTACTTTTAATAGTTGTTAAATCTTGGGGATTGTTTTAATAAAAACGGCAGGCACTGTATTGGACACCTTTTTCACTGGGGGCCTTTTCTAGTCATAGACAGAGCCTCATTTTCGCGCCTCTAATGCGCAGTTGTTTTTGGAAAGCATGGCATGCAGATGCATGTGTGAGGAGCTAAGAACCACTGAAAAAGCTTATAGAAGGCATCATTTGGTATCGTATTCCCCTCTGGGCTTGGTTGGGTCTCAGCAAAGCAGATACCTGGGACTGTATAGGGGTTAAATGTAAAAACGGCTCCGGTTCCGTTATTTTAAGGGTTAAAGCTTTCAAATTTGGTGTGCAATACTTTTAAGGCTTTAAGTTACTGTGGTGAAATTTTGGTGAAATTTGAACAATTCCTTCATACTTTTTCACATATTCAGTAATAAAGTGTGTTCAGTTTGAAATTTAAAGGGACAGTAACGGTTTTATTGTAAAACGTTTTTTGTGCTTTGTTGACAAGTTTAAGCCTGTTTAACATGTCTGAACCATCAGATAACGATGTTCTATATGTATGAAAGCCAATGTGTCTCCCCATTTAAATATATGTGATATATTTGTGTCATAATGTCCAAACAAAGTAGGGATAATAATGCCATAGATATGATATTGCCCAAGATGATTCCTCTAATGAGGGGAGTAAGCATGGTACTGCATCATCCCCTTCTGTGTCTACACCAGTTTTGCCCACACAAGAGGCCCCTAGTACATCTAGTGCGCCAATACTTATTACCATACAACAATTAATGGCTGTAATGGATAATTCTATTGCATGCATTTTTTCCAAAATGCCTACTTATCAGAGAAAGCGTGATTGCTCTGTTTTAAACACTGAAGAGCAAGAGGACGCTGATGATATCTGTTCTGACATACCCTCACACCTATCTGAAGGGGCCAGGAGGGAGGTTTTGTCTGAGGGAGAAATTTCAGATTCAGGGAAAATTTCTCAACAAGCAGAACCTGATATTGTAACTTTTAAATTTAAATTTCAACATCTCCACGCACTACTTAAGGAGGTATTATCTACTCTGGATGATTGTGACAATTTGGTCATTCCAGAGAAATTAGGTAAGATGGACAAGTTCCTAGAGGTTCCGGTGCCCCCCGATGTTTTTCCTATACCCAAGCGGGTGGCGGACATAGTAAATAAGGAGTGGGAAAGGCCCGGCATACCTTTTGTCCTCCCCCTATATTTAAGAAATTAGTTCCTATAGTCGACCCCAGAAAGGACTTATAGCATACAGTCCCCAAGGTCGAGAGTTCAAGCTCTTAAATTGGCTAATTCTTTTTTATTTTAGATGCCGCTTTGCAATTAGCTAGATTAGCGGCGAATAATTCAGGGTCTGCTATCGTGGCGCGCAGAGCGCTTTTGCTTAACATCCCTTTCAAGGGTAAAACACTGTTTGGCCCTGACTTGAAAGAGATTATTTCAGACGTCACTGGGGGAAAGGGCCACGCCCTTCCTCTGGATAGGTCTTTTAAGGCTAAAAAGAAGCCAAATTTTCGTCCCTTTCGCAGAAACGGACCAGCCTCAAATTCTACACCCTCTAAGCAAGAGGGTAATACTTCTCAAACCAAGCCAGCCTGGAGGCCGATGCAAGGCTGGAACAAGGGTAATCAGGCCAAGTCACCTGCCACTGCTACCAAAACAGCATGAAGTGTTGGCCCCCGATCTGGGAAGGATCTGGTGGGGGGCAGACTTTCTCTCTTTGCTCAGGCTGGGGCAAGAGATGTTCAGGATCCTTGGGCGCTAGAAATAGTTTCTCAAGGTTATCTCCTGGAATTCAGGGAACTACCCCCAAGGGGAAGGTTCCACGGGTCTCAATTATCTTCGAACAGACATTCTTACACTGTGTAGAAGACCTGTTAAGCATGGGAGTGATTCATCCTGTTCCATTAGGAGAACAAGGGATGGGTTTTTACTCCAACCTGTTCATAATTCCCAAAAAAGAGGGAACATTCAGACCTATTTTAGATCTCAAGATTCTAAACAAGTTTCTAAGGGTTTCATCATTCAAAATGGAAACCATTCGAACGATCCTTCCTACCATCCAGGAAGGTCAATTCATGACCACGGTGGACTTAAAGGATGCGTACCTACGTATTCCTATACACAAGGAACATTTTCGGTTCCTAAGGTTCGCCTTTCTGGACAAGCATTACCTGTGGCACTTCCATTCGGATTAGCCACTGCTCCAAGGATTTTCACAAGGGTACTAGGGTCCCTTCTAGCGGTGCTAAGACCAAGGGGCATTGCAGTAGTACCTTACTTGGACGACATCCTGATTCAAGTGTCGTCTCTGTCAAAAGCAAGGGCTCATACGGACATTGTCCTAGCCTTTCTCAGATCTCACAGGTGGAAAGTGAACATAGAAAAAAGTTCTCTGTCCCCGTCAACAAGAGTTCCCTTCTTGGGAACAATAATAGTTTCCTTAGAAATGAAGGTTTTTCTGACAGAGGCCAGAAAATCAAAACTTCTAAGCTCTTGTCAGGTACTTCATTCTGTTCTTCTTCCTTCCATAGCGCAGTCCATGGAAGTAATAGGTTTGATGGTTGCGGCAATGGACATAGTTCCTTTTGCACGAATTCATCTAAGACCATTGCACCTGTGCATGCTCAGACAGTGGAATGGGGATTATACAGACTTGTCTCCGACGATACAAGTAGATCAAATAACCAGAGATTCACTCCGTTGGTGGCTGACCCTGGACAACCTGTCACAGGGAATGAGCTTCCGCAGACCAGAGTAGGTCATTGTCACGACCGACGCCAGTCTGGTGGGCTGGGGCGCGGTCTGGGAACCCCTGAAAACTCAGGGTCTATGGTTTCGGGAAGACTCTCTTCTCCCGATAAACATAATGGAACTGAGAGCGATATTCAATGCTCTCAAGGCTTGGCCTCGACTAGCAAAGGCCAAATTCATAAGGTTTCAATCAGACATCATGACGACTGTTACATATATCAACCATCAGGGGGTAACAAGGAGTTCCCTGGCGATGGAGGAGCATCCGGGGGAGTGGGAACTCCATCTGGAAATCTTTGCCCAAATAACTCAATTATGGGGCATTCCAGACATGGTTCTGATGGCCTCTCGTCAGAACTTCATGGTCCCTTGTTACGGGTCCAAATCCAGGGATCCCAAGGCGACTCTATTGGATACAATAGTAGCACCTTGGATCTTCAACCTAGCTTATGTATTCCCACCGTTTCCTCTCATTCCCAGGCTGGTAGCCAGGATCAATCTGGAGAGGGCTTCGGTGACCTTGATAGTTCCTGTGTGGCCACGCAGGACTTGGTATGCAGACCTGGTGAATGTGTCATCGGCTCCACCATGGAAGCTACCTTTTAGACAGGACCTTCTTATTCAGGGTCCATTCGAACATCCGAATCTGGTTTTCCTCCAACTGACTGTTTGGAGTTTGAACGCTTGATTTTATCAAAGCGTGGGTTTTCAGATTCTGTAATAGATACTCTTATTCAGGCTAGAAAGCCTGTAACTAGAAAAATTTACCATAATATATGGAAAAAATATATCTGTTGGTGTGAATCTAAAGGATTCCCATGGAACAAGATAAAAATTCCTAAGATTCTTTCCTTTCTACAAGAAGGTTTGGAGAAAGGATTTTCTGCGAGTTCTCTGAAGGGACAGATCTCTGCTTTATCTGTTTTACTTCACAAAAGGCTGGCAGCTGTGCCAGACGTTTAAGCGTTTGTTCAGGCTCTGGTTAGAATCAAGCCTGTTTACAGACCTTTGACTCTTCCCTGGAGTCTTACTCTAGTTCTTTCAGTTCTTCAAGGGGTTCCGTTTGAACCCTTACATTCCGTAGATATTAAGTTATTATCTTGGAAAGTTTTGTTTTAGGTTGCAATTTCTTCCGCTAGAAGAGTTTCTGAGTTATCTGCTCTGCAGTGTTCTCCGCCCTATCTGGTCCATGCAGATAAGGTGGTTTTACGTACTGAGCCTGGTTTTCTTCCGAAGGTTGTTTCCAACAAAAATATTAACCAGGAGATAGTTGTACCTTCTTTGTGTCCGAATCTAGTTTCATAGAAGGAACGTTTGTTACACAATTTGGACGTTGTCCATGCTCTAAAATTCTATTTAGATGCTACAAAGGATTTCAGACAAACATCTTCCTTGTTTGTTGTTTATTCTGGTAAAAGGAGAGGTCAAAAAGCAACTTCTACCTCTCTATCTTTTTGGCTTAAAAGCATCATCAGATTGGCTTATGAGACTGCCGGACGGCAGCCTCCTGAACGAATCACAGCTCATTGCACTAGGGCCGTGGCTTCCACATGGGCCTTTAAGAATGAGGCTTCTGTTGATCAGATATGTAAGGCAGCGACTTGGTCTTCACTGCACACTTTTACCAACTTTTACAAATTTGATACTTTTGCTTCTTCTGAGGCTATTTTTGGGAGAAAGGTTTTGCAAACCGTGGTGCCTTCCATCTAGGTGACCTGATTTGCTCCCTCCCATCATCCGTGTCCTAAAGCTTTGGTATTGGTTCCCACAAGTAAGGATGACGCCGTGGACCGGACACACCTATGTTGGAGAAAACAGAATTTATGTTTACCTGATAAATTACTTTCTCCAACGTTGTGTCCGGTCCACGGCCCGCCCTGGTTTTTTAATCAGGTCTGATGATTTATTTTCTTTAACTACAGTCACCACGGTATCATATGATTTCTCCTATGCAAATATTCCTCCTTTACGTCGGTCGAATGACTGGGGAAGGCGGAGCCTAGGAGGGATCATGTGACCAGCTTTGCTGGGCTCTTTGCCATTTCCTGTTGGGGAAGAGAATATCCCACAAGTAAGGATGACGCCGTGGACCGGACACACCGTTGGAGAAAGTAATTTATCAGGTAAACATAAATTCTGTTATTTCCAAATTCCTTTGTTGATGCTTTTTTGCTCCTTTCTTTATCACCCCACTACTTGGCTATTCATTAAACTGAATTGTGGGTGTGGTGAGGGGTGTATTTATAGGCATTTTGAGGTTTGGGGAACTTTGCCCCTCCTGGTAGGATTGTATATCCCATATGTCACTAGCTCATGGACTCTTGCCAATATGAAAGAAATTAATTTATCAGGTAGGTTCTTGCATAAATTATGTTGTTTTATTTTCAAATAAAGACTTTTTACACTTTATCCTCATTTATTACATAAGATGGATCAAGAGGCTTTTCAAACTATTATCCCAGGCTTATCAGTTATGTTTTAATGCTCAGGTGGAACCCCCAGTTCCCTTTTGTTCCTTTATGGATTGAGAGAACCTTAAGTTATAGAGATAAAATATTTGACCGTGAGCCACCATTATCCCAGGCAAATGCTGTTCATGTGTCTCCTGTTGCAGATATGCCGCACCTTTCTCCTCAAGTGTCCCAACTTTTTCAGTCTCCACATACAGTACCCTGTGTTTTCTCTTGCAATTCTGTAGGATTTTCTCTACAAGACATTGCTTCCCAGATATCCCTTACGGTATCTGACGCCTTGTCACCTTTCCCCATGTTGCAGGGAAGGCGTAAAAGGAAATTTAAGGAAACAGTTAGTAAGGTTTCTGATCAAGTTCTAGCTATCCAGAGTGTCCCTTCAGACATGTTGGTAGCATCTTAGGGGGAAATCTCAGACTCAGATAATGTAATTCCTTCTTCTGATGCTGAAGTGGTATCCTTCAGATTTAAGCTAGAACACCTTTGCTTATTACTTAAGGAGGTTTTGGCTACTTTGGACGACTCCGACACAACTATTGTAGTCAATCCTTAAAAGTCTAGTAAATTGAACAAATACTTTGATGTTCCCTCCGCGGTGGAGGTTTTTCCGGTTCCTGACCATGCTGCAGAGATTATTGCTCGAGAATGGGAAAGACCTGGTATTCCCTTTTCTCCATCTCCTATTTTTAAGAAGATGTTTCCCATAGCGGATTCTATTAAGGAGTCGTGGCAGACGGTTCCTAAGGTAGAAGGAGCGATCTCCACATTGGCCAAGAGGACTACTATTTCCATAGAGGATAGTTGTTCTTTTAAAGATCCAATGGATAAAAAATTGGAGGCTCTACTAAAAAAGATGTATGTCCACCAGGGTCTACAATGGCAACCTGCATTGTATATCGCCACTGTTACCAGCGCTGCGGCTTACTGGTTTGATGCATTTTGTCTGAATCTCTTCAGATGGATACCCCTCTTGATGAGATCCAGGACAGGATAAAGGCTCTCAAGTTAGCCAATTCCTTCATTACAGATGCTTCCTTACAGGTTATTAAACTGGGAGCCAAAATTTCTGGTTTTGCGGTCCTAGCTCGCAGGGCCTTGTGGTTGAAGTCCTGGTCTGCAGATATTTCCTCTAAATCTAAGCTCATGGCTATTCCTTACAAGGGTAAGACCTTGTTTGTACCTGGTTTGGCGAAAATTATCTCAGATATTACTGGAGGGAAGGATTCTTTTCTTCCTCAAGATAAAAAGAATAAGCAGAAGGGACATCGGAGTAATTTTCGTTCCTTTCGTAACTTTAAAGGCAAGTCTTCCTCCAAGCAAGATCACTCCAAGCCTTCCTGAAAGCCCAACCAGTCCTGGAATAAGGGAAACCAATCTAAAAAGCCTTCAGCTGATTCCAACTCAGCATGAAGGGTTGGCACCTGATCCGGGGCAGACTCTCTCTTTTTTCCCAGGCTTGGATAAGAGATGTACCGGATCCCTGGGTGGTGGACATTGTCTCCCAGGGATACAAAATAGACTTCAAATCTTTTCCTCCCAGAGGCAGGTTTCTCTTCTCCAGATTATCTGTAGACCAGATAAAAAGAGAGGCGTTCTTACATTGTGTCAAGGACCTTGCCACCCTGGGGGTAATAGTTCCAGTTCCCTTTTAGGAAAGGGGTCTGGGATTTTACTCAAATCTGTTCTTAGTTCCCAAAAAGGAGGGAACTTTTTGACCAATTCTAGATCTAAAATGTTTAAACAAGTTTTTCAGAGTGTCATCCTTCATAATTGAGACTATACGCTCCATTCTTCCCTTGGTCCATTCTTCCCTTGAGATTCGCCTTTTTGGACAATCATTTCCAGTTCGTGGCCCTTCCATTCGGCCTTGCCACAGCTCCCAGAATTTTTTCAAAGGTTCTGGGGGCTCTTTTATCTGAGCTTCGATCTCGGGGCATTGCAGTGGCACCTTATCTGGACAACATTCTGGTTCAGGCACCATCTTTTCAACAAGCATAATCTCATATGGAGATCTTGTTGTTGTTTCTTCGATCCCACAGATGGAAGGTAAATCGGGAAAAAAGTTATCTGGTTCCAGCTACAAGGGTCGTATTTTTGAGGACCATAATAGACTCCCAGTTAATGAAGATTTTTCTGACGGAGGTCAAAAAAAGAAAGATTTTCAACTCTTGTCTTGCCCTTCAGTCCTCTCCACGGCCGTCAGTGGCTCAATGTATTGAGGTAATCGGTCTGCGGGTGGCTTCCATGGACATCAGTCCGTTTGCTTGGTTCCATCTCAGACCTCTGCAGTTATGCATGGTCAGACAATGGATCGGGGACAATACGGACATGTCTCCGCGTGTAGATCAATATCAGACTCTCTTCCGTGGTGGCTTTCTCAGGATCATCTCTCCCAGGGTACTTGCTTCTGCAGACCCTCCTGGGTGATTGTGACCATGGATGCCAGCCTTCTAGGTTGGGGAGCAGTAAGGGTCTCATTGAAGGCTCGGGGCTTATGGACCCAGGAGGAGTCAGTCCTGCCCATAAACATCTCGGAGCTGAGACCAATCTTCAATGCTCTTCTGGCCTGGTCTCAGTTAGCCTTAGCCCGGTTTATCAGATTCCAGTCGGACAGCATAACCTCGGTGGCCTACATCAACCACCAGGGGGGGACTCAGAGTTCCTTGGCCATGACAGAGGTGGCCCGAACTATTCAGTGGGCGGAGACCCACAACTGCTATCTTTCTGTGATCCACATCCCAAGAGTGGACAATTAGGAAGCGGATTTTCTGAGCAGACAGATTTTTCATCCCGGGGAGTGGGAACTTCATTCGGATGTGTTTTCTATCTCAAGTGGCGGCAGCCACAGTTGGATCTCATGGCTTCTCATCAGAATGCCAAACTTCAGAGATATGGCTCGAGGTCAAGAGATCCGCAGGCATTTCTTATTGATGCTCTGGCAGTTCCTTGGAACTTCAGTCTAGCACACCTGTTTCCTCCGTTCGCTCTCCTTCCAAAAGTCATTGCTCGAATCAAGCAGGAGAAGGCATCTGTAATTCTCAAAACCCAGCGTGGCCTTTGCAGGATTTGGTATGCAGACCTAGTGGAAATGTCATCCTTTCCACTTTGGTGACTGCTTCTTAGGAAGGACCTTCTACTTCAGGGTCCCTTCCTTCATCCAAATCTTGTTTTCTCTGAAGCTGACTGCTTGGAGATTGAACGCTTAGTTTTATCTAAGCGTGGATTTTCAGAGTCGGTCATTGAGACCTTGATTCAGGCTCGAAAGCCTGTGACTCGCAGGATTTACCATAAGAACTGGCGTTAATACTTGTATTGGTGTGAATCCAAAGAATACTCTTGGAGTAGAGTAAGGATTCCTAGGATTTTGTCCTTTCTCCAGGATTGTCTGGAGAAGGGTTTGTCGGCAAGTACTCTAAAGGGTCAGATTTTGGCATTGTCTATTTTGTTACATAAGCGCTTGGCGGATGTTCTAGATCGTTTTGTCAGGCCTTGGTTAAAATTTGACCTGTGTTTAAACCTGTTAATCCACCATGGAGTCTTAACCTTGTTCTTAAAGTTTTACAACAGGCTCAGTTTGAGCCTATGCATTCTTTACATATTAAGATGTTATCTTGGAAAGTTTTGTTTCTTGTTGCTATTTCCTCTGCTCGGAGAGTTTCTGAACTCTCTGCTTTACAGTGTGAAAGCAGAGAGTTCACCTTATCTTATATTTCACTCTGATAAGGTGGTTCTGCGTACTAAATTTGGTTTCCTGCCCAAGGTTGTTTCGGTCAAGAATATTAATCAGGAAATCGTTGTACCTTCTTTGTGTCCTAATCCTTTTTCTCACAAAGAACGCTTGTTGCATAATCTGGATGTTGTGCGAGCACTTACAATTCTAAAAAGTCTTCTGCATTATATGTTTGCTTTTCTGGGAAACGCAAGGGTCAGAAAGCTACGGGTACTTCACTTTCCCTTTGGCTGAAGAGCATTATTCGCTTGGCATATGAGACTGCTTTGACAGCAACCTCCTGAGAAAATCACAGCTCATTCCACAAGGGCTGTTTCTTCTTCCTGGGCCTTCAAAAATGAAGCTTCTGTGGAACATATTTGCAAGGCTGCAACTTGGTCGTCTTTGCACACTTTTTCCAAACTCTATAAATTTGATACTTTTGCCTCGGATGAGGCTTTTTTTGGGAGAAAGGTTCTTCAAGCAGTGGTGCCTTCTGTTTAGGTTCATGTTTTGTCCCTCCCTTATCATCTGTGTCCTCTGGCTTGGGTATTGGTTCCCAGTAATTGATGATGATCCATGGACTCACCGTGTCATTAGAAAGAAAACAAAATGTATGCTTACCTGATAAATTTATTTATTTCTTGACACGGTGAATCCATGGCCTGCCCTGTATTCAGACAGTTTCTTTTTATATAAACCTCAGGCACCTCTGCACCTTGTGTTACTTCCTTTCTCTCCTTTCCCTTTGGTCGAATGACTGGGGGATTGTGGGTAGGAGAGTGATATTTAACAGCTTTGCCTCCTCCTGCTGGCCAGGAGTGATATTCCCAACAGTATTTGATGATGATCCGTGGACTCACCGTGTCAAGAAAGAAAGAAATTAATCAGGTAAGCATAAATTTCTTTTTTTTTATCTCAGTTTAATCTTATTTGTAACTTAATATGCTAATCGTAAGCTTAATAAATTAAAAAAATCTATCTGTTCTACATGTGGTGGTTTCTTTAGTATTTTACTACCAGTTTTCTGAATTATTGTAATTGATTTTGAGTCACTTGCACTCAGCTTATCATGCACGTCACTGTTCATACTTGACTTTCGTCTTTAGTAGAACTGTTTCTGTGAGGCACTTGACTGATGTGTTATGTGCCTCACCAGGATAAGCATGGCTGACATGACAGGTAAAGGCTTTTGTGCACACACACTCATCCTTATCAATCTCACTTTCTGTTGTAGGTGATTAGCTTCTTTAGCTCACGGTTGGAGCAGGCTGGAACCGATCTGTCAGTGGAGCGAGTCCTGGAAGTCATCAAACAAGGAGCTGTGGCTTTGCCTAAAGATAGGCTCAGAGTAAGTGTTAACAGGATATAAACACTATTCTCAATGTGATCACTGCACTCCAATAAGGTTTCCTGTTTTTATGTGTATGTGTGTATATATATATATATATATATATATATATATATATATATATACACACACACACACAACTTTTGTGTGCTGTAATACATACATACGTTACCATTGAAATCTAGTGTTCTTCTTTATATGACTCTTAAAGTCAATATATTTTGTTACCAATCTTACCCAGGGTGTTGTAAGTGGCTTTTTCTTTATAATATGTTTAAAAATTGTCCTACATTGGTAAACTTTTTCCACACCTATATGTGTATGTAATAATCCGTCCCCACAAAAGAATGTATTATATCATTATATCATAATATGAAATTATATGGCAATAGGGAAGTTTAATTTTAGAAATTAATACTTTTCAAGGTTTCATTTAGGAACTTAAAACCTGACATTAATGTACGTTTTAGCTATTCAGTTTTCTAGGTTGTGTGTAGTGGCAATAAGGGTTCTGAGTGTATAGTGACTGATGTGTGTGTGCACCGAGTTTACAGTGACAATGAGAGTGCTGTGTCACTACCCTGACTCCTGGTCCATGATACCTGGTAAATGTTGGGAGGTTGTTTGGCATCAGCTAGGAGGCTTACGGGTGCTTCTGAGACTGGCACAGACATGAAGTAGGTGACATATGTACTAGTACTCTAGTGTTTGAAGTCCAGAGATGATAGTCATCTTTGCATGACATATGTGGGCGTCCCGTTAAAATCTCATTTCAGTGTGGGCGTCCCGTTAAAATCTCATTTCAATGTACAGAGCACTCCTGAGTGTAAATTTATATTCTTCTCTTTTTTCTATTGTGCATGAGTGAACTAATTCAATGTTAAAGGGGCATAAAACGCCAACATTTTATTTCATTATTCAGATAGATCATATAATTTTAAATAACATTCCAATATACTTCTATTATCTAATTTGCTTCATTCCCTTGGCATCCTTTGTTGAAGAAGCAGATATGCACTACTGGGAAGTAGATGAACGCATTAGGTAAGCCAATAACATGAGGCATTTATGTGCAGCCACTAATCAGCAGCTACTGAGTCTATCTAGCTATCCCTTTCAACAAAGTATATCTAGTACAAAACAAATGTAATCATTGAAGTAAATGGGAAAGTTATTTAAAATCATGTGATCTATCTGAATCATGAAAGAAAAAAATTGGGGTTTATGTCCCTTTTAAAGCTTTACGTCTCATCATCAATTACTGCTGGGGGGGGGGGGGGTCTTTCACTTAGCAAGGACAAACTCCAAACAGAATACAATCTGTCTGCTTGCAAAATCTATTAAAGGTTGGAGCAGCATTTTCTGACATAGTTAAACCAAATTACCTCCTCACATTTAAAGGGACACTGAACCTAATCTTTTTCTTTTGTGATTCAGATAGAGCATGCAATTTTAAGCAACTTTCTCATTTACTTCTATTATCACATGTATCTTTATTTGAAAAGCAAGTTTAGAAGCCAGACTATATTTGGTGAACAACCTGGGTTGTTCTTGCTGATTTGTTGGTAAAATTTAGCCACCAATAAAGTGCTGTCCAGGATCAGAACCAAAAATTGTCTGGCTCCTTAGCTAAGATGCCTTCTTTTTCAAATAAAGAGAGCAAGAGAACGGAAAAAAATGACAATAGGAGTAAATTAGAAAGTTTCTTAAAATTGCTGTTCTATCTGAATCATGAAAGAAACTATTTGGGTTCAGTGTCCCTTTAAAAAGTACCCTTCCAACTCTTGATAACTCCAAAAGTACTTAATTCATTTAATTAAAAGTTTTGTTGTCACTAAGATTGCCCAGAAAACTTCCAAATTAATTCATTCACCCATTTCGATCCAACGTGATGTGGAAATAGATGCACGGATAAAGACTTTGGCTCATTCCTGATTAGAAACAACAACTGTAGATATTTATGCCCAAGATTAACTTGTACCGGCTTGTTTAATGGATAATGCTCTATTAAAGAGACCACTGTGGTATTTCGGAAAGTATTTCTTTGTTCTTAATGGTGCCTACACATAACTTGAATTTTATTGAAGCCTGAAAATGGAAAACCAAAATAGATTATTTTTAATCCTTTCATTTGCAGTAGCACTAAACTTAACTGTTTAATGTGTGTTGCGAACATATACATTATAAAGTAAAATATACATTTTTCAGAGTTAAACGTAATTACTGTAGGATAGGTGCATACAAGGCAATAGTGTCATATTTTATTTAAACAAAGGGGAGATATTGGAAAAGTGAAAAAACACATTAAAGTGACATTGTACACTAGATTTGTCTTTGCATAAATGTTTGTAGATGATCCATTTATATAGCCCATCTGGGAGTGTTTCTGCAACAACGTATAGTTATGCTGGTTTTCTGACTCCTAACCAAGACCTGCTGTTTGTTAAATGGGTCTTTTTATATGTGGAGGAGGGGGGGTGTCTGTTCCTCCTGATTTTTTCACTGGGTGTCCCAGCCTAACCCCATCAACAATGCTAAACTGGGAGCTTCTAAGTAAGAGTTTTTAAAAGGTTTTTTAGGTCAGTATCAGTGCATATTCTTCTTTATAGTAGTGAAGTTATATGAAAATTGGTGTATACTGTCCCTCAGGTGTGTTAGATGCTGAGATTTTCCTGTGACATCATTATTATTGTTTGTAATATGCTGCCAAATTCCATAGCACTGTGACTATGTTTACTGATCATATTATTGTAGAAAATCTAAAAGAATGTAGAAGACTTTCTCATTACATAAGCAGATATTCTAAGCTAAAAACCTTACAACTTACCCGTTTAGGGTGGATGACAACCTTGTGTAGTCATCCTGTGTAGCCAATCGCTCTGCATACCCCCCCCACACACACACACACATACAACACTGTTTTTAATGATGTGGCTGCACACTTCAGCATCATCAGGGGTGTCCTGGGATGACATTAACCTCACCACGCATGGAAGTGCTTGGCTGCTGCAGGGTAGAGAAGGATGGTATTAAAACCCAACACAATTTTAAACAAGATAAAAAAGATACACACTATTAAAATAGTCTACAGACCCCCAAATGTAACGCCCAGAAGCCATCTTTAAAATAAAACCCCTATACAGTATATATATTTTATTACCCAAGTGATCCCCTGGAGTAAATAAATGTTTATTTATTTGAGTGGCAGCTCATCTGAGCCCATATGTGCAGATCAAAGTTATATACAGTACATACCCAAATGCCCTTGTTTATATGAGGATAACCCCTTATTTTGAGATCACTACAATTTACAACTCTGTTTATTCAGATTCTAATAATAAAAATATGGCTTTTTCACACTTTTGTTTATAGATTTTGCACATGAAATGGTATAGTTTGTGTGTAGTTCTCCACGGAAAAAAAACCTCCAGTACTGTTTACTTTTAAGTAGCATATAAAAGCTCCAAAGCAGCTCTGCACAAGAGGTATTAAATGGCTCGGCATTAAAGGGGTTAAATAACACTGTGATGGAATTCATTTTGTTTCAGTATAAAATAGTTCACAGATATAGGGTGATGGTTAAAACCTATTGTGGAGTAAACAGCAGTATTCTTACTCATGTTTTTGCTATGTTTACGGCAGGGGGGGATTTGATTTACATTACAATTTAAATCGCTAGTCAGGGAGACCGATTTAAATCAATATAAATCATGGCCAGAATAATACGTTTTCAGATTATTTTTTCCATTTATTTCAGACCATTACTGATTTAGTTGTATATCATCATATGTGAATAGATAGATCATTGAAATTAATAAAATTATTGGCAGATAAACTATCTCCAGTTTAAAGGGGCACTAAACCCAATTTTTTTTCTTTCATGATTCAGATAGAGCAGCAATTTTAAGCAATTTTCTAATTTACTCCTATTATCAATTTTTCTTTATTCTCTTGCTATTTTTATTTAAAAAGCAGGAATGTGATGCATAGGAGCCGGCCCATTTTTGGTTGAGAACCTGGGTTATGCTTGCTTATTGGTGGGTAAATGTAAGCATCCAAAAAGAAAAGGGCTATCCATGGTGCTGAACCTAAAATGGGCTGGCTGCTAAGATTTACATTCCTGCTTTTAAAATAAAGATAGCAAGAGAACAAAGAAACATTGATAACAGGAGTAAATGAGAAAGTTGCTTAAAATGTCATGCTCTATCTGAATTATGAAAGAAAAAAATTGGGTTCACTGTCCCTTTAACTGCTTTATCATTCATATTTGATCAACTTTTCAGCTGTACTTTATTGGAAGGAGAAAAATAATGGTTTCATTAATAATAGCAATTTAAATTGTTTAATTTAACTAAAAAAATTACCATTACCTTAATAATAATTTAAATAGTATTATTTTAATAAAATAGCATTATATTTTTCCCTCCCTCCTCACACATCTTCTATTCAGTGAGCTTCTTGAAACTTAGTATGGGTTGCTTCTGTGTACATAGATTTGTAGGGGAGCAATGACATTAAAGGGACAGTAAATTCAAAATTAAACTTTCATGATTCAGAAGGAGCGTGCAATTTTTAACAATTTTCCAATTTATTTATCTCATCTAATTTGCTTTGTTCTCTTGGTGTCCATTGTTGAAAAGCATACATAAGTAGGCTCACATGCAATTATGCACTAGGTGAGCTAGCTGCTCATCACTGTCTCACCCAATGTGTTCAGCTATGCCCCAGTAGAGCATTGCTCTCCTTCAACAAAGGATACAAAGGAAGAGAATGAAGCAAATTTGATAATAGAATTATATCTGAAATCTGAAAATTGTTTGCTTTATCTGAATCCCAAAAGTTTTTGTTCTTGATTTCTCAACTTTGTATGTTTATGTTGCATGTTATTTGTGCAGACACAAATTTACAGTTTTGAGAACTAAAAAAACAATAAATTTTATTTTTTTTAAAAAAATCATATTTACATTAAAAAAATCAGATTTTAAATAAAAAAAATAAAAAAAATAAAAATTGATTTCTATCCTCCCTGGTTTACAGGAAATAAAGCTGAATTATTAAATGAATTTGTATTTTTTTGGATCTCTTAATAGTAATATAATGATTGTTTGATCTCACAAGATCTGACATCTGTTTCTGATAATCCATCATGTCCTCATTCACCAGGATAGCAAATGCACAAGGGGTGTAGCAGAAATACTCTATTCTAGTGTTTCTTCCCTTGTTACCTTTACTTACAACACCACTGCCCTGGCATTTCCATCTCTTTAAATATATATTACAGAGTATATATCTACAACCACATGGCATACATAGCTTTGTAGCATTGTGTGCTTAGTCTGTATATTACATAGTCTATATCTATAGCACACATAGCATTGTAGCATAAAGTGTGCTTAGTCTGTATATTACATAGTCTATATCTATAGCACACATAGCATTGTAGCATAAAGTGTGCTTAGTCTGTATATTACATAGTCTATATCTACAACCACATAGCATTGTAGCATAAAGTGTGCTTAGTCTGTATATTACATAGTCTATATCTACAACCACATAGCATTGTAGCATAAAGTGTGCTTAGTCTGTATATTACATAGTCTATATCCACAACCACATAGCACACATAGCATTGTAGCATAAAGTGTGCTTAGTCTGTATATTACATAGTCTATATCCACAACCACATAGCACACATAGCATTGTAGCATAAAGTGTGCTTAGACTGTATATTACATAGTCTATATCCACAACCACATAGCACACATAGCATTGTAGCATAAAGTGTGCTTAGTCTGTATATTACATAGTCTATATCTACAACCACATAGCACACATAGCATTGTAGCATAAAGTGTGCTTAGTCTGTATATTACATAGTCTATATCTACAACCACATAGCATTGTAGCATAAAGTGTGCTTAGACTGTACAGGGAGTGCAGAATTATTAGGCAAATGAGTATTTTGACCACATCATCCTCTTTATGCATGTTGTCTTACTCCAAGCTGTATAGGCTCGAAAGCCTACTACCAATTAAGCATATGAGGTGATGTGCATCTCTGTAATGAGAAGGAGTGTGGTCTAATGACATCAACACCCTATATCAGGTGTGCATAATTATTAGGCAACTTCCTTTCCTTTGGCAAAATGGGTCAAAAGAAGGACTTGACAGGCTCAGAAAAGTCAAAAATAGTGAGATATCTTGCAGAGGGATGCAGCACTCTTAAAATTGCAAAGCTTCTGAAGCGTTATCATCGAACAATCAAGCGTTTCATTCAAAATAGTCAACAGGGTCGCAAGAAGCGTGTGGAAAAACCAAGGCGCAAAATAACTGCCCATGAACTGAGAAAAGTCAAGCATGCAGCTGCCAAGATGCCACTTGCCACCAGTTTGGCCATATTTCAGAGCTGCAACATCACTGGAGTGCCCAAAAGCACAAGGTGTGCAATACTCAGAGACATGGCCAAGGTAAGAAAGGCTGAAAGACGACCACCACTGAACAAGACACACAAGCTGAAACCTCAAGACTGGGCCAAGAAATATCTCAAGACTGATTTTTCTAAGGTTTTATGGACTGATGAAATGAGAGTGAGTCTTGATGGGCCAGATGGATGGGCCCGTGGCTGGATTGGTAAAGGGCAGAGAGCTCCAGTCCGACTCAGAGGCCAGCAAGGTGGAGGTGGAGTACTGGTTTGGGCTGGTATCATCAAAGATTAGCTTGTGGGGCCTTTTCGGGTTGAGGATGGAGTCAAGCTCAACTCCCAGTCCTACTGCCAGTTTCTGGAAGACACCTTCTTCAAGCAGTGGTACAGGAAGAAGTCTGCATCCTTCAAGAAAAACATGATTTTCATGCAGGACAATGCTCCATCACACGCATCCAAGTACTCCACAGCGTGGCTGGCAAGAAAGGGTATAAAAGAAGAAAATCTAATGACATGGCCTCCTTGTTCACCTGATCTGAACCCCATTGAGAACCTGTGGTCCATCATCAAATGTGAGATTTACAAGGAGGGAAAACAGTACACCTCTCTGAACAGTGTCTGGGAGGCTGTGGTTGCTGCTGCATGCAATGTTGATGGTGAACAGATCAAAACACTGACAGAATCCATGGATGGCAGGCTTTTGAGTGTCCTTGCAAAGAAAGGTGGCTATATTGGTCACTGATTTGTTTTTGTTTTGTTTTTGAATGTCAGAAATGTATATTTGTGAATGTTGAGATGTTATATTGGTTTCACTGGTAAAAATAAATAATTGAAATGGGTATATATTTGTTTTTTGTTAAGTTGCCTTATAATTATGCACAGTAATAGTCACCTGCACACACAGATATCCCCCTAAAATATCTATAACTAAAAACAAACTAAAAACTACTTCCAAAACTATTCAGCTTTGATATTAATGAGTTTTTTGGGTTCATTGAGAACATGGTTGTTGTTCAATAATAAAATTAATCCTCAAAAATACAACTTGCCTAATAATTCTGCACTCCCTATATATTACATAGTCTATATCCACAAGCACATAGCACACATAGCATTATAGCATAAAGTGTGCTTAGACTGTATATTACATAGTCTATATCTACAACCACATAGCACACATAGCATTGTAGCATAAAGTGTGCTTAGTCTGTATATTACATAGTCTATATCTACAACCACATAGCATTGTAGCATAAAGTGTGCTTAGTCTGTATATTACATAGTCTATCTCTACAACCACATAGCACACATAGCATTGTAGCATAAAGTGTGCTTAGTCTGTATATTACATAGTCTATATCTACAACCACATAGCACACATAGCATTGTAGCATAAAGTGTGCTTAGTCTGTATATTACATAGTCTATCTCTACAACCACATAGCACACTAAGGCCTAGATTTAGAGTTTGGCGGCCAAAGGGGTGCGTTAGCTACGCATGCTTTTTTTCCCCCGCACCTTTTAAATACCGCTGGTATTTAGAGTTCACAGAATGGCTGGGTTTTCAGTGCGTTAAGCTCCAAAAAGGGAGCGTAGAGCATAATTTAACGCCACTGCAACTCTAGATACCAGCGGTGCTTACGGACGCGGCTAGCTTCAAAAACGTGCTCGTGCACGATATCCCCATAGAAAACAATGGGGCCATTTGAGCTGAAAAAAACCTAACACCTGCAAAAAAGCAGCGTTCAGCTCCTAACGCAGCCCCATTGTTTACTATGGGGAAACACTTCCTACGTCTGGACCTAACATGTACCCCGAGTCTAAACACCCCTAACCTTACACTTATTAACCCCTAATCTGCCGCCCCCGCTATCGCTGACACCTGCATATTTTTTTTAACCCCTAATCTGCCGCTCCGTAAACCGCCGCTACCTACATTATCCCTATGTACCCCTAATCTGCTGCCCCTAACACCGCCAACCCCTATATTATATTTATTAACCCCTAATCTGCCCCCCTCAACGTCGCCTCCACCTGCCTACACTTATTAACCCCTAATCTGCCGAGCGGACCGCACTGCTACTATAATAAAGTTATTAACCCCTAATCCACCTCACTCCCGCCCCAACCCTATAATAAATAGTATTAACCCCTAATCTGCCCTCCCTAACATCGCCGACACCTAACTTCAATTATTAACCCCTAATCTGCTGACCGAATCTCGCCGCTACTGTAATAAATGGATTAACCCCTAAAGCTTAGTCTAACCCTAACACCCCCTAAATTAAATATAATTTAAATCTAACGAAATAAATTAACTCTTATTAAATAAATTATTCCTATTTAAAGCTAAATACTTACCTGTAAAATAAACCCTAATATAGCTACAATATAAATTATAATTATATTATAGCTATTTTAGGATTTATATTTTTTTTTACAGGTAACTTTGTATTTATTTTAACCAGGTACAATAGCTATTAAATAGTTAATAACTATTTAATAGCTACCTAGTTAAAATAATTACAAAATTACCTGTAAAATAAATCCTAACCTAAATTACAATTAAACCTAACACTACACTATCAATAAATAAATTAAACTACCTACACTTATCTACAATTAAACCTAACACTACACTATCAATAAATAAATTAAATACAATTAAATAAACTAACTAATAAACTATTTAATAGCTATTGTACCTGGTTAAAATAATTACAAAGTTGCCTGGAAAATAAATATTAATCCTAAAATAGCTAAGATATAATTATAATTTATATTGTAGCTATATTAGGATTTATTTTACAGGTAAGTATTTAGATTTAAATAGGAATAATTTATTTAATAAATATATTACATAGTCTATCTCTACAACCACATAGCACACATAGCATTGTAGCATAACGTGTGCTTAGTCTGTATATTACATAGTCTATATCCACAAGCACATAGCACACATAGCATTGTAGCATAAAGTGTGCTTAGTCTGTATATTACATAGTCTATATCTACAACCACATAGCACACATAGCATTGTAGCATAAAGTGTGCTTAGTCTGTATATTACATAGTCTATATCCACAACCACATAGCACACATAGCATTGTAGCATAAAGTGTGCTTAGACTGTATATTACATAGTCTATATCTACAACCACATAGCACACATAGCATTGTAGCATAAAGTGTGCTTAGTCTGTATATTACATAGTCTATATCTACAACCACATAGCATTGTAGCATAAAGTGTGCTTAGACTGTATATTACATAGTCTATATCTACAACCACATAGCATTGTAGCATAAAGTGTGCTTAGACTGTATATTACATAGTCTATATCTACAACCACATGGCACACATAGCATTGTAGCATAAAGTGTGCTTAGTCTGTATATTACATCGTCTATATCTACAACCACATAGCACACATAGCATTGTAGCATAAAGTGTGCTTAGACTGTATATTACATAGTCTATATCTACAACCACATAGCACACATAGCATTGTAGCATAAAGTGTGCTTAGACTGTATATTACATAGTCTATATCTACAACCACATAACATTGTAGTATAAAGTGTGCTTAGACTGTATATTACATAGTCTATATCTACAACCACATAGCACACATAGCATTGTAGCATAAAGTGTGCTTAGTCTGTATATTACATAGTCTATATCTACAACCACATAGCACACATAGCATTGTAGCATAAAGTGTGCTTAGTCTGTATATTACATAGTCTATATCTACAACCACATAGCACACATAGCATTGTAGCATAAAGTGTGCTTAGTCTGTATATTACATAGTCTATATCTACAACCACATAGCACACATAGCATTGTAGCATAAAGTGTGCTTAGTCTGTATATTACATAGTCTATATCTACAACCACATAGCATTGTAGCATAAAGTGTGCTTAGTCTGTATATTACATAGTCTATATCCACAACCACATAGCACACATAGCATTGTAGCATAAAGTGTGCTTAGTCTGTATATTACATAGTCTATATCCACAACCACATAGCACACATAGCATTGTAGCATAAAGTGTGCTTAGTCTGTATATTACATAGTCTATATCTACAACCACATAGCACACATAGCTTTGTAGCATTAAGTGTGCTTAGTCTGTATATTACATAGTCTATATCTACAACCACATAGCATTGTAGCATAAAGTGTGCTTAGTCTGTATATTACATAGTCTATATCTACAACCACATAGCACACATAGCATTGTAGCATAAAGTGTGCTTAGTCTGTATATTACATAGTCTATATCTACAACCACATAGCACACATAGCATTGTAGCATAAAGTGTGCTTAGTCTGTATATCACATAGTCTATATCTACAACCACATAGCACACATAGCATTGTAGCATAAAGTGTGCTTAGTCTGTATATCACATAGTCTATATCTACAACCACATAGCACACATAGCATTGTAGCATAAGGTGTGCTTAGTCTGTATATTACATAGTCTATATCTATAGCACACATAGCATTGTAGCATAAAGTGTGCTTAGTCTGTATATTACATAGTCTATATCTACAAGCACATAGCATTGTAGCATAAAGTGTGCTTAGTCTGTATATTACATATTCTATATCTACAACCACATAGCACACATAGCATTGTAGCATAAAGTGTGCTTAGTCTGTATATTACATAGTCTATATCTACAACCACATAGCACACATAGCATTGTAGCATAAAGTGTGCTTAGTCTGTATATTACATAGTCTATATCTACAACCACATAGCATTGTAGCATAAGGTGTGCTTAGTCTGTATATTACATAGTCTATATCTACAACCACATAGCACACATAGCATTGTAGCATAAGGTGTGCTTAGTCTGTATATTACATAGTCTATATCTACAACCACATAGCACACATAGCATTGTAGCATAAAGTGTGCTTAGTCTGTATATTACATAGTCTATATCTACAACCACATAGCACACATAGCATTGTAGCATAAAGTGTGCTTAGTCTGTATATTACATAGTCTATATCTACAACCACATAGCACACATAGCATTGTAGCATAAAGTGTGCTTAGTCTGTATATTACATAGTCTATATCTATAGCACACATAGCATTGTAGTATAAAGTGTGCTTAGTCTGTATATTACATAGTCTATATCTACAACCACATAGCACATATAGCATTGTAGCATAAAGTGTGCTTAGTCTGTATATTACATAGTCTATATCTACAACCACATAGCACACATAGCATTGTAGTATAAAGTGTGCTTAGTCTGTATATTACATAGTCTATATCTACAACCACATAGCACATATAGCATTGTAGCATAAAGTGTGCTTAGACTGTATATTACATAGTCTATATCTACAACCACATAGCACACATAGCATTGTAGCATAAAGTGTGCTTAGTCTGTATATTACATAGTCTATATCTACAACCACATAGCATTGTAGCATAAAGTGTGCTTAGTCTGTATATTACATAGTCTATATCTACAACCACATAGCACACATAGCATTGTAGCATAAAGTGTGCTTAGTCTGTATATTACATAGTCTATCTCTACAACCACATAGCATTGTAGCATAAAGTGTGCTTAGTCTGTATATTACATAGTCTATATCTACAACCACATAGCACACATAGCATTGTAGCATAAAGTGTGCTTAGTCTGTATATTACATAGTCTATATCTACAACCACATAGCATTGTAGCATAAAGTGTGCTTAGTCTGTATATTACATAGTCTATATCTACAACCACATAGCATTGTAGCATAAAGTGTGCTTAGTCTGTATATTACATAGTCTATATCTACAACCACATAGCACACATAGCATTGTAGCATAAAGTGTGCTTAGACTGTATATTACATAGTCTATCTCTACAACCACATAGCACACATAGCATTGTAGCATAAAGTGTGCTTAGTCTGTATATTACATTGTCTATATCTACAACCACATAGCATTGTAGCATAAAGTGTGCTTAGTCTGTATATTACATAGTCTATATCTACAACCACATAGCACACATAGCATTGTAGCATAAAGTGTGCTTAGTCTGTATATTACATAGTCTATATCTATAGCACACATAGCATTGTAGCATAAAGTGTGCTTAGTCTGTATATTACATAGTCTATATCTACAACCACATAGCACACATAGCATTGTAGCATAAAGTGTGCTTAGTCTGTATATTACATAGTCTATATCTACAACCACATAGCACACATAGCATTGTAGCATAAAGTGTGCTTAGTCTGTATATTATATAGTCTATATCTACAACCACATAGCACACATAGCATTGTAGTATAAAGTGTGTTTAGTCTGTATATTACATAGTCTATATCTATAGCACACATAGCATTGTAGCATAAAGTGTGCTTAGTCTGTATATTACATAGTCTATATCTATAGCACACATAGCATTGTAGCATAAAGTGTGCTTAGTCTGTATATTACATAGTCTATATCTACAAGCACATAGCACACATAGCATTGTAGCATAAAGTGTGCTTAGTCTGTATATTACATAGTCTATATCTACAACCACATAGCATTGTAGCATAAAGTGTGCTTAGTCTGTATATTCCTAGCGTACCAGGTATAAAAAAAAGGTTCTGGTTCTGGTTTTGCCGCTTCCGGTGCAGATTTTACCAACTGCTGCTTTGTGTCTTCTAACCTTGTACTCTGTCAATGAAAACTGTTACATGAGCCAATGTCCATTTAAAGAAAAGGGCAAACTTTTTAACCCAAGTTTATTACTGGGTTTCATATATAGCGTGATAGGGCTCAATAAAATGTCTAAGTGCTGCATTGTGAAATATATCCAGACATATCAAATGCTTTTTTGTCACCAGTGCAAGAATATATCCCGCGAGAAGCCACTTAATTATATTTTGCTGTGGCCAATCAGAGGTCAGATGTCTGTGCACTGATCTTAAGAAATCACCCAGTAGCATGTAGCGGGGTCAGACAAACTGCAGCATTCATAAGTATGCAGTGTTGCACTCCAGCCTTTCTGATGTGAGTGGAAAAATGATCAATTTCATTAGTCAGTTTTAAGGGGAAACTAATTTGGGGTTTGAAGCCCCTTTAGTTTTAGAGGTTGATTTGGCGTTTAAGTTATACTTATAATTTAATGATTCAGATTGCACAATTAAAAAAAAAAACTTCCCAGTTTACCTCTATTATCAAATTCCAGTCTCCTTTAGTTGCTTGCCACCAGAGCATATTCAGGTAGGCTCAGGAGTGTGCCCGTGTCTTGAGCCCTTTTTTTAGAAAACTGTTACAAAAATTGTGGTAAATTTAGCTCGCATATAGGGCTCAAAACACATGCATGCTCCATTTTTTAAAAATATTTACTTTATCTAAATCATAAAAATATTTAATTTCACTTCCATGCCCCGTTAAAAGGACATGAAATCCAAATTTGGGTGTACAATTTAAACCAAAAATTCCAAATGACTTTTATTATTAAATGTACTTTTTACTCTTGGTATCCTTTGTTGAAGTGCAGGTAGGCTGAGGAGCGTACATGTGTATTTGTAGCACTATGGCAGAAGTTTTGCAAGAATGTTTTTAACAATGTTATACATTATGCAAATACTAATATCTAGGGATCGAAGTCTTGAAAAACTGCTGCCATTTAGTGTTCCAGACGTGCACACTACTTAACTAGGTATTCTCTCCAACAAAGAATACCATGAGAGTAAAGTAAATTTGAAAAAAGAAGTAAATTGGATTTTTTTTTTTTTTTAAATTGTGTCCTCTATCTTTATCTTAGGCACAGAAGCCACAGCAGCCAGTATCTAACAATGTCCCTGCTCTGAACCCACAGACAAGTTTCAGTCTTAAAGGGACAGTTTACTCAAAAATTTTCTCCCCTTTAATTTGTTCCCAATGATCCACTTTACCTGCTGGAGTGTATTAAATTGTTTACAAGTAGCTCCTTTACCCTTATATTGGCATTTGAAATTGTTGATTTAGCATGTGGTATCCCCACCTATTCTGAAAGTTTGTGGCCGCGCGTACCAGCTATAGATAAGCTTTGTAAACACAGCCAGCAGAAGAAATTACACTCCCAGTCGGATATAGCAGAGATAAGGTAATAAAATGTTGATTTTCCATTGTTCTCTCAAAGTACTGGTGATTGTTTTAAGGACAGATATAAGATAAAGAAGCAGATATATGTACACAATGTGATACAGTAATAAGATCTGATTATACCTACAAGCTCAACCCATTTTATTAGGTTGTGGCTTCAAAACACAAAATCAGAGCTTTAATATACACAGATAAGCCTTAAAAAGCTAATTTTCATAAATTTTTTACTCTGCAGTTGGAAAAAAAAGCAATTGTAAACACATTAAGGGAAAAACTATTTTAAAGTATACTGTCCCTTTAAATCTTTACTGAAGCCATTACACAAGCAGGGTCATGTGTTTCTTGTGGCTAATTCATGTTACTGCAATGTATCTCAGCGCTGTATATTTCATTTACGACCGGTCTAAGAGGTGTTTTTTAAGGCCTCGGTTTGCTTCTCTCATGCCACCTCTCTGTTCCCCCTCGTCCGTTACGTGTGGGAAGATTAAGACCGTGAGAGAACAAGACTGTGTCTTGAGCAGAGAAGTTAGGAGCAGTTAGCCAGGAAGATAACAAGTGGGAAAGCTTACCCTGGACGCCAGTTATTAGCTGAAAGCTGACAGTTTTGGTTTTACTGGATAAACATACTTGACAGACCTTATTGCATTTTTTTTTTTTCCTCAAAGAAACTTTCCACCCGTTTCAAATTAAAGCAAATTCTTTATTTTTGCAAACATTTTATATCTGGGGTTTTTGTGATGTTTTTTTGTTTCATTACTGACTTTTTTTTTATCGGGTGTGGTTAAATATAGACCACATAAATAAATGCTTTAAGCTGTTCAATTTGCAAGGTAGGTATTTAGTCTATGAATACACTAAACAGGCGTGAATGATTAATGTTAACGCCTAAGCTGCCATCAGCTTATTTGTACAGAAATTAGTATTGTAAAGATGCTGTGAAACTGCAGTATTGTTTAACCCTTGTTAAAGGGACATAATAGTGTACATTTAAATATGCATGAATGTTTTTACATTTGGAATAAATGCATTTTTGTAATATACTAATACTAGTAAAAACGCTTCTTGCTAAATCTTGAACACTTAGAGATCTAGCAGTAGTATACGTAGCGGGAGTGATGCATTGCACAGGCCACCACTGCCAGGCATAGTTGTGCAACATATCTGCATATGCTGCTGAAACAGTGATAACCAAAAGAATTTGTGCTCATAATGCAAAAATGCATCTATTCAAAACTGAAAGGCAGATTTCAGTATTAACTATTATGTTACTTTAGCCCTCAATTTAATCATAACTATGTACCAGTTATTTCTCTCTTCTAAGGTTGCTACTAAGATTTATAAACTTCAGATTTGAGGTATGGTGACAGCATATAGGCAGTTTACTGGGTCCCATTTCTCCATGTCAAATACACTCCTCCAGGGACTTTTGGGCAGGAGGTAACAAAAAATAAAAACATAAATAGTGCAGTGCTTTAATTTGATGAACTGCTATCAAAAATAAATACTCATTAAAAAAAACAACAGACCAGCACACCAGTGAGTCCTTAGCAGCCCCTAATGACCAGAGTTCATCTAAATTTGTTATCGTATTGCAGAGTAAGACCCGTTTGTAAAATCAGGTGCTGAGCAGGAACTCTGATTGATTTTACCAGGACAATCTGGACAGGTTTAAAAAATGTAAAACCATTTCTAGTAAAAATAATAATGACTTTAATGCTAGTGATTGCTCAGGCAAGTGGCAGAGCGTACAGCTGTCCCAGGTCACGCCTGCTCAGAGGGCCTCTGCTGATGCATAATGCGATAAAACAATCAAGCTTTTACGTGTACGTTTAAGAGTTTTGGGCAGGTACAGCATTGGATCTTGCAGTTTGAGAAAACACATTTTTGGTTGACACTTAAATAAATGTTTTTTTCTTTCAACTATGTATTTCCTTTCTTTTTATGTTAGACATCCCCAGAGTATAATACAGTTATGCTGCTGCTGTTTTGCCTTTTATGACGCACTACATTTGCTGACTATTGATTAAAGACATGTTAGGGAAAAGTCTTGAAGAGAAAAGCTTTGATTCTTTTTTTTCAGTGCAGTTGTAAAACATTAAACATCTAATCCATCATAACATGGACAGTTGTTTGGGGTAATTTTATTGTACAAAAAGATCTCAGCAGAAGACACACCGATATTTATTATTTGTTTCTTAAAATCGACTTCTCTACGGAATTCCATTATTGTTATTTTAGTTATTAGCTGTTTATTTTCCCTGTCGTCTTTATGTATAAATTTCAGCATATCTACTTCTATGGGCCTTGCCGCCATTTTTGCAAGCGCATGTAAAATTAGTAAATAAAAGGGGGGAAAGGAATGAAAGAAAAGCTGCACCTTTTTATTGTCACTGTTGATAATCAAATACTTTTTTAAACAAAAACACATAAACTAGATATGATTTCTCAATACTTTTGATGTCCTTAAAGAGCATTTAGATTAATACTGTTGAAAAAGTATTTTAAAACAAATTAAACACATACTTAGGGAAGTACATGGACACAAGCTGGAAGAAATGTCTAAATGATATCCCTACCCTGTAGAAATATGGATGAAAGTGCTCTGATGCATTTTGGCTTACACCTTACTCATGGTTCCAAAACATTTTAATTCTACTTTCATAGAAGCATAGATTTTTAATGACAGATAGCAATCAGAATGTCCGTCAGATCCGGTCATATTTAATCCTGAAGAGTAAGTTTAATTTATGCTTAGGCCAGCCTTATGCACATTCCAGGTTTTCTTGATTTTCCAGTATTTGTTCTAATAAACTGTTCTTTGAATCAACCACTTGCTGTAGGAATATTCTAAATAAAAATAATCTTCTGTATTTTATTAGTGCAGCTTATTTTTTATCAATCCCCCAGAGCACTGTATGTTTAATACCTACAAATTAAACAACTGTTGAATTAGTTTAAATTGAAACCACTTTTTTCAGTCAAACATAATATTAACATAGCAGGAGTAGGCTACCAGGACACAGCAGGAGAAGGCCAGCAGAGGTCATCACAGTGGGTAATGGGAAGCAAATACAGTGTCCAGAGGAGGCCAGCAGGTCATATCAGTGGTTAATAGCCAGCCCATACAATTGCTGGAGTAGGCCAGCAGGTACATAGCAGTGGGTAATGGGCATCAGGTACAATGGCAATTATAGACCAGCAGGACATAGTAGTATGTAATGGCCAACTGGTAAAATGACAGGTATCGACCAGAAGGTCTCAGCAGTGGATTATGCCCAGCTGGTACAATGGCAGGTATAGACTAGAAGGACTCAGCAGTGGGTATTGGCAGCAGATACAATGGTAGCTATAGACCAGCAGGACTCAGCAGTGGGTATTGGCAGCTGATACAATGACAGGTATAGACCAGCAGGACTCAGCAGTGGGTATTGGCAGCTGATAGAATGACAGGTATAGACCAGGAGGACTGAGCAGTGGGTATTGACAGCAGATACAATGGTAGCTATAGACCAGCAGGACTCAGCAGTGGGTATTGGCAGCTGATACAATGACAGGTATAGACCAGCAGGACTCAGCAGTGGGTATTGGCAGCTGATACAATGACAGGTATATACCAGCAGGACTCAGCAGTGGGTATTGGCAGCTGATACAATGACAGGTATATACCAGCAGGACTCAGCAGTGGGTATTGACAGCAGATACAATGACAGGTATAGACCAGTAGGACTCAGCAGTGGGTATTGGCAGCAGATACAATGACAGGTATAGACCACTAGGACTCAGCAGTGGGTATTGGCAGCAGATGCAATGGCAGCTATAGACAAGAAGGACTCAGCAGTGGGTATTGGCAGCAGATACAATGACAGTTATAGACCAGCAGGATTCAGCATTGGGTAATGGCAGCAGATACAAACACAGGTATAGACCAGAAGGACTCAGCACTGGGTATTGGCAGCAGATACAATGACAGGTATAGACCAGCAGGATTCAGCAGTGGGTAATGGCAGCAGATACAAACACAGATATAGACCAGAAGGACTCAGCACTGGGTATTGGCAGCAGATACAATGGCAGGTATAGACAAGTAGGACTCAGCAGTGGGTATTGGCAGCAGATACAATGGCAACTATAGACCAGCAGGACTCAGCAGTGGGTATTGGGAGCTGATACAATGACAGGTATAGACCAGGAGGTCTGAGCAGTGGGTATGGACAGCAGATACAATCTCAGGTATAGACCAGCAGGATTCATCAGTGGGTATTGACAGCAGATACAATGACAGGTATAGACCAGTAGGACTCAGCAGTGGGTATTGGCAGCAAATACAATGGTAGCTATAGACCATTAGGACTCAGCAGTGGGTATTGGCATCAGATACAATGGCAGCTATTGACCAGAAGGACTCATCAGTGGGTATTGGCAGCAGATACAATCACAGGTATAGACCAGCAGGATTCAGCAGTGGCTAATGGCAGCAGATACAAACACAGGTATAGATCAGAAGGACTCAGCACTGGGCATTGGCAGCAGATACAATGACAGGTATAGACCAGCAGGACTCAGCAGTGGTTTATTGGCAGCAGATACAATGGCAGGTATAGACCAGTAGGACTCGGCATTGGGTATTAGCAGCAGATACAATGACAGGTATAGACCAGTAGGACTCCGTAGTGGGTATTGCAGCAGACACAATGGCAGGTATAGACCAGCAGGACTCAGAAGTGGGTATTGGCAGCAGATACAATGGCAAATATAGACCAGCAGGACTTAGCAGTGGGTATTGGCAGCAGATACAATGGCAGGTATAGACCAGCAGGACTCGGCAGTGGGTATTTGCAGCCGACACAATGGCAGGTATAGACCAGCAGGACTCGGCACTAGGTATTGGCAGTAGATACAATGGCAGGTATAGACCAGCAGGACTTGGCAGTGGGTATTGGCAGCAGATACAATGACAGGTATAGACCAGGTGGGTATTGGCAGCAGATGCAATGGCAGGTATAGACCAGCAGGATTCAACAACACAAATCAGTAACACAGTATATTCAGTTTTATGTCATCTATGAAGTATCCCTGGGGCAATGTCAGGCTTATTCCTTTCAGATCACTCACATATCACAATTATTCACTTTTATCTGCCTCTTGCATTTAAAGGGAAATCATAGTAATTTTTTAAAATAGGCTTATCCTATATCAGCAATTAAACACTGTGTTGCAAAGATATGCGTTCAAAGTCAGTAGTTTAATAATCACTCAAAATGGTCATTTGTTAGCAAATATTGGAGGATTCTGTAGATTAAGAGCAGTCCAGGTGCACACGCCTTCAAAATCCAGTTTATTACATTAGTTACCTGTTTTGATTATGATCAGTTCGGGCCAAAGGTAAATTAGCTCCTGTGTTGATCAAAATAATCAGTGTAATGTGCTATGTATCAGTTAAACCACTGCTTAAAGGGACAGTCTACTAAAAAAAATGTATTGACCGTTAAAGGGCAGAACTGAGATAAGGGGGCAGTCTGCAGAGGCTTTATATACAAGGTAATCACAGAGGTAAAAAGTATATTAAAATAACTGTTTCTTTCCTATGACATGGAGAGTCCACAACGTCATTCCAATTACTAATGGGATATTCAACTCCTAGCCAGCAGGAGGAGGCAAAGAGCACCCCAGCAAAGCTGTTAAGTGTAACTTCCCTTACCCATAATCCCCAGTCATTCTCTTTGCCTCTGTCAATGGAGGTTGTGCGAAGTTGGTGTCTGAAGATATTTTGTCCTTTTATGGGTACTTTTCCCTGCAAGCAAGGATTGAGGTCTAGCTGTGTCGACGTCAATCTCTTGAGCAAGAGTAATGATGGCTTTTAGGTGTTAGAAGGCGGTGAGGTAGTCCTTACTTTACTACTAACAAGTTTGTAATCCCTTTGTAGAAAGCCAGGGTTGGTTACTCTGCTCTTTCTCTAACTACAGGTCCATTACAGAGAGTGCAGTGCCTGTCACACCTATGTAGCTGCTTTCTGTCCTGCAGCCGGATCTACAGGTAAGTGACTCTTCCTTTCTAGGTTAGAAAGGACACCACTTCCGAGGTTTATCTTCTAGTGTATCTTATTATGGGACATAGTAACCCTATTGTCTTTGAGGTACAGTGTTGGGGCACTTTTTTATTGGGGGTCATAGAGCCTAAGATGTATTTATAGTTGGCCCTTTATAGTTTGAGAACAGATGAGAGACTTAAGGGGTTAATTTAGAGTGTATGGCTTATCGCTTCTTAATAAGGTATTGGAACATACATGGGAGACATGTACTGGATTTACTAGTTTAATTCGTCAGAGGGAGCTAACGGCTTTTAAAACTTATGCCGCCGTTTGTTATTTTGCACTCTTATGTATGGCGCAGTTTTCTTCGCCCGGCCGCTCATGTGACCTCCGCACTTCCGGACTTTTGTGAGCTCAGAGAGTCGGATTGAATGCTGAGAGGTGTAGGCTTAGTTATTTTGCCGATCGGAGTAACTTCAGTGGCAAATTGTTTAGCTGGCATTTCACAGCTTCTTCTGCTTACTAGTGGGATTTTCGCTCTGGTCCGGTAGGAGCTTCAGATAATTTGTCTGAAGTTAATTTCATACACGTTTTCCAACCTTGTTATTCACTATTTTTGACAATAAAAGATAGAAAAAAAATATTTAGAATTTTTTATTTTTGTTAATCGTTCTGGTTAATGCTAGTGGGACCTGTCCTTTTGAGCTATGGACTCAGAACAGGATCAGCCTATCTGTAGATAAATGTTTGCTATGTTTAGAGAATCAGATTGCTCTACCAATGCAGTTTTGTTCCTCATGTTTAGCAAAAACGTTAAAATTTAAATTAAAAAAATCTCCCTTCTTAGCCAAGTGTCTCTCAGGATTTTGCTGTGTGTGACATGCCGCAGCTTTCGCCTCAAATGTCCCAAACCTTTATTGTTTCTCATACTGTGCCTTCTGTGTCCTCTCAACCATCTGGGGGTGTTTATTTAACTGGGGATTACTTCTGCAGTATCGCTGACTTTGTCAGCTCTCCCTTCTTTGGGTAAGCATAAGAGGAAATCTAAACATTTGCCTGCTAGTAAGGTTTCTGACCCCTCTAAGTCTGCATTAGTAAATCTTTCTCAATTGTCTGATGAGGAAAATACTTCAGTAGCTTCTGAAGGGGAAATCTCAGACTCTGACACTTTAGCAGAAAAGTCTTCAGAATCCGAGGAAGTAAATTTTAGATTTAAACTTGAACACCTCCAGTTACTACTAAAGGAGGTTCTAGCTACTTTGGACGACTCTAAATCTTCGGTTGCTGTCAACCTCACAAAGTCTTCTAAACTGGGTAGAGTTTATGATTCTCCATCCTCTGAGGAGGTTTTTCCTGTTCCAAGGAAGATGTCTGAAATTATAAATCAGGAATGGAATAATCCAGGGGTTCCTTTTTCCCCTCCCCTGTTTTTAAAAAGATGTTTCCTGTTGCTGACTCTATTCGTGACTCACGCACTGTTCCTAAGGCAGAAAGAGCTATTTCTACTCTTTCTAAGAGAACTACCATTCCTATTGAGGATTGTTGCTCTTTTAAGGATCCAATGGATAAGAAGTTAGAGGCTTACTTGAAAAAGATGTACATCCATCAAGGATTACAGTGGCAACCTGCAGCGAGTATTGCCACGGTTGTGGGTGCAGCATCTTATTGGTGCAACACCTTGACTGATCTTATTTCTGTGGAAAATACGGTAGAGGAGATCCAGGATAGGATCAAAGCTCTTAAATTGGCCAATACCTTTATCTGTGATGCCAACATGCGAATGATTAGACTAGGAGCTAAGATGTCTAGCTTCACTGTGCTAGCCCGCAGAGCTCTGTGGTTAAAATCTTAGTCAGCTGATGTTTTCTTCAAAGGCCAAGCTTTTAGCTTTACCTTACAAGGGTAAAACTCTGTTTGGACCTGGTCTGGCAGAAATAATTTCAGAGATTACAGGTGGAAAGGGATCTTTCCTACCTCAGGACAAGAAGAATAGACTTAGGGGTCGACAATGTTCTAATTTTCGTTCCTTTTGCAACTTTAAGGGACAAAAGTCCTCCCCTTCCTCTTCTAAACCAGAGCAATCCAGGTCCTCTTGGAAATCTAACCAGCCTCTAAAGGAACAAGGTCTAGGAATATTTGTGGTTCCCAAAAAGGAGGGAACTTTTCGTCCCATCCTAGATTTAAAGTGTCTCAACACATTCCTCAGGATCCCGTCCTTCAAGATGGAAACTATTCGTTCCATTCTTCCATTGGTCCAGGAAGGTCAGTTTATGACGACCATAGACCTGAAGGACGCATACTTACATGTTCCCATTCACAGGGATCATCACCAGTTTCTAAGATTTGTCTTTCTGGACAAGCATTTCCAGTTTATTGCTCTTCCATTTGGTCTTGCCACGGCTCCCAGAATATTCACAAAGGTCCTGGGAGCACTTTTGGCAGTGATCATATCACAGGGAATTGCAGTGGCGCCTTATCTAGATGACATCTCAGTTCAGGCGTCATCTTTTCAACATCTCATACCGAGATGATGTTGTCTTTTCTACGTTCCCACGGGTGGAAAGTAAATCTGGAAAAGAGTTCTCTAGTTCCGTCTACAAGAGTGTGTTTCCTAGGAACAATCATAGACTCCTTGTCCATGAAGATTTTCCTGACTGATGTCAGAAAATTCAAACTTCTTGCTGCTTGCCTTTCTCTCCAGTCTGCCTTTCATCCAACAGTGGCTCAATGCATGGAGGTAATTGGTCTGATGGTGGCTTCCATGGACATCATTCCTTTTGCTTGATTCCATCTTCGACCGCTGCAGACTTGCATGCTCCGTCAATGGAACGAAGACCATTCAGATTTATCGCAGAGGATAAATCTGGACTCCCTAACAGGAGAATCTCTCTCATGGTAGATTTCACAGAAACATCTGTCTCGGGGCACTTACTTCCTGAAACCTTCCTGGGTGATTGTAACTACAGACGCCAGCCTGTTAGGCTGGGGAGTTGTTTGGGGTTCTCTAAAGGCTCAGGGCCTATGGTCGCGGGAAGAGTCTTCTCTTCCCATAACCATCTTGGAGTTGAGAGCAATCTTCAATACCTTGAAAGCGTGGCCTCAATTATCTTTAGTCCGGTTTATCAGATTCCAGTCTAACAACATCACCTCCGTGGCTTACATCAACCACCAGCGAGGAAAAAACTCTTCATATTCAAGTTTTTGGCTCCGGTTTTGCTCCTTATTCTATTGGAGTTATATAAATACTCTGAAGGGTCAGATTTCTGCATTATCTATCCTTTTGCACAAACGTCTTGCAGACCTACCAGATGTTCAAGCTTTTGTACAGGCACTGGTTAGAATCAGGTCTGTGTTTAAACCTGTTGCTCCTCTTTGGAGCCTTAATCTAGTTCTTAAAGTTTTTCAGCAGGCTCCGTTTGAGCCGATGCATGTTGTTGATATAAAAGTATCTTGGAAGGTTTTGTTTCTCCTTGCTATTTCTTCCGTTTGCAAAGTTTCTGAGTGTTCAGCTCTGCAGTGTGATTCTCCGTACCTTATCTTTCATGCAGATAAGGCGGTTCTTTGTACTAAATTGGGATTTCTCCCTAAGGTGATGTCGAATCGAAACATTAATCAGGATATAGTTGTTCCTCCTTTTTGTCCTAATCCTTCTTCTCATAAGGAATGTCTTTTGCATAACTTGGATGTTGTGCGCGCTCTAAAGTTTTACTTGCAAGCTACTAAAGATTTTCAGCAGTCTTCTGCGTCATCTTTTCAACATCTCATACCGAGATGATGTTGTCTTTTCTACGTTCCCACGGGTGGAAAGTAAATCTGGAAAAGAGTTCTCTAGTTCCGTCTACAAGAGTGTGTTTCCTAGGAACAATCATAGACTCCTTGTCCATGAAGATTTTCCTGACTGATGTCAGAAAATTCAAACTTCTTGCTGCTTGCCTTTCTCTCCAGTCTGCCTTTCATCCAACAGTGGCTCAATGCATGGAGGTAATTGGTCTGATGGTGGCTTCCATGGACATCATTCCTTTTGCTTGATTCCATCTTCGACCGCTGCAGACTTGCATGCTCCGTCAATGGAACGAAGACCATTCAGATTTATCGCAGAGGATAAATCTGGACTCCCTAACAGGAGAATCTCTCTCATGGTAGATTTCACAGAAACATCTGTCTCGGGGCACTTACTTCCTGAAACCTTCCTGGGTGATTGTAACTACAGACGCCAGCCTGTTAGGCTGGGGAGTTGTTTGGGGTTCTCTAAAGGCTCAGGGCCTATGGTCGCGGGAAGAGTCTTCTCTTCCCATAACCATCTTGGAGTTGAGAGCAATCTTCAATACCTTGAAAGCGTGGCCTCAATTATCTTTAGTCCGGTTTATCAGATTCCAGTCTAACAACATCACCTCCGTGGCTTACATCAACCACCAGGGAGGAATAAACTCTTCATATTCAAGTTTTTGGCTCCGGTTTTGCTCCTTATTCTATTGGAGTTATATAAATACTCTGAAGGGTCAGATTTCTGCATTATCTATCCTTTTGCACAAACGTCTTGCAGACCTACCAGATGTTCAAGCTTTTGTACAGGCACTGGTTAGAATCAGGTCTGTGTTTAAACCTGTTGCTCCTCTTTGGAGCCTTAATCTAGTTCTTAAAGTTTTTCAGCAGGCTCCGTTTGAGCCGATGCATGTTGTTGATATAAAAGTATCTTGGAAGGTTTTGTTTCTCCTTGCTATTTCTTCCGTTTGCAAAGTTTCTGAGTGTTCAGCTCTGCAGTGTGATTCTCCGTACCTTATCTTTCATGCAGATAAGGTGGTTCTTTGTACTAAATTGGGATTTCTCCCTAAGGTGATGTCGAATCGAAACATTAATCAGGATATAGTTGTTCCTCCTTTTTGTCCTAATCCTTCTTCTCATAAGGAATGTCTTTTGCATAACTTGGATGTTGTGCGCGCTCTAAAGTTTTACTTGCAAGCTACTAAAGATTTTCAGCAGTCTTCTGCTCTGTTTTTTTGTTTTCTCTGGAAAGCGTAAGGTTCAGAAGGCCACTTCTACTACTCTGTCTCTCTGGTTGAGAAGTTTGATTCATTTGACTTATGAGACTGCTGGACAGCAGCCTCCTTAGAGAATTACGGCTCATTCCACTAGGGCTGTTTACTCTTCCTGGGCTTTTAAAAATGAAGCTTCTGTGTAACAGATTTGCAAGGCGGCAACATGGTTCTCTCTGCATACTTTTTCCAAATTCTACAAATTTGATACTTTTGCCTCGGCTGAGGCTTCTTTTGGGAGAAAGGTCCTTCAAGCGGTGGTGCCTTCTGTTTAGGTCCTCCTGCCTTTTTCTCCCTCCCTGTTCATTCTGTGTCCTCTCGCTTCGGTAATGGTTCCCGCTAATAAATGGAATGACGTTGTGGACTCTCCAAGTGATAGAAAGAAAAAAAAAATGTATGCTTACCTGATGATAAATTTCTTTCTTTCCGGACATGGACAACCCCGCCCTCTTTTTAATTATAATTCAGCAGGTTTTTTTTGAGTAAACCTAAGGCACCTTTTCACCCTTATGGGTAAGGGAAGTTACACTTAAAGGGACATTATACACTCATTTTTTCTTTGCATAAATGTTTTGTAGATGATATATTTATATAGCCCATGAAGTTTTTTTTAAAAAAAAAAATGTTTAGTTTTGCTTATTTTTAAATAACATTGCTCAGATTTTCAGACTCCTAACCAAGCCCCAAAGTTTTATGTGAGTACTGATGTATACCTTCTCCAGCTTGCTTCTGTTTGTGTAAAGGGTCTTTTCATATGCAAAAGAAGGGGGAGGGGGGGGAGTGTCTTATTTCCCACTTGCAGTGGGCTTTCCAGCAACCTTTTCAACAAAGCTAAACTGAAAGCTTCTAAGTAAGTTTTTAAACAGTTTTATACTGGATTTTTATATCGGTATCTGTGCATCTTATTCTTTATAGTAGTGTCTATTACATGCAGTTATATGAAAATGAGTGTATACTGTCCCTTTAACAGCTTTGCTGGGGTGCTCTTTGCCTCCTCCTGCTGGCCAGGATTTGAATATCCCACTAGTAATTGGAATGACGTTGTGGGCTCTCCATGTCCGGAAAGAAAGAAATGTATCAGGTAAGCATAAATTTAGTTTTTTCTGGTTATGCAAAACTGGGGAATGGATAATAAAGGAATTATCTATCTTTTTAAACAATAACATTTCTGGAGTAGACTGTCTCTTTAAGTGAAAGTGCTTACAAATTTGGATAAGTCACAATTTTAAAAAAATCCAGCACTATAAAGGTAATATGCAGAGTTGTTTATTTACTATTTCATAGTCTACACCTACAATCTTATACACATTTTCTAGCTGTCTCAAATGCTAGCGGCAATTAGATGTGCTTGCCAGCCAAACCCTGTTACATCCATAACTTCACAGCAAACAGAACACTAATGATATTGTACAAAAGCCTTTCTCCCCCCGCAGAGAGATTTGTTAGCAATATAAGACAACGCTTTGGAAGAAATGCTAATTTTATTTTTACATATTTTCTTGGCACAAGGTAAAAGAAACTGCTAATGCTTTTCTGACACCTTTGATTAAAAAAAAGGATGATGTATAAACATGGTTACAGCGTACACATTGGAAAATATGCATGATCAAGGTCTTGAGTTTCAGCTTTTCAAAACCTTTTCCCATGTAATATCAGATTCTGTCTGTAAAGCCGCCAGCCATCCTTCCAGCACAAAGTAATAATCAGACCTCCAAATGGAAATGGCACATCATAAAAAAAAAACTGCATTCCAGATCAGGGGAAAAAGCGTGTGTGTCAGCATCATTTCTCTGGAAGTCATTTCCGTGTTGGGGACATGCTCCCTAAGTTCACAACCCCTGCACCACATTTGTGTATTTATTACGTATATATATTTATACATTTGTTAATGTAAACTTCATACTTACTGCCCACTGCCAGTCAGATGTCTTTAAAGCGATATTAAACAGTAAATATACTACATGGTAGACCTGATGAATTCAGAACAAAGATTAGTATGTATTTTTTTACAATTATGTTAGTTGTTTAAATATTGAAGATATGAGTGTAAAGGTCTAGTTTGTATAACGTAATAAGTTCCGCAAAGCTTAAATGTAAATTTCCCCCTCATCTATCTTTCCTGTACAAAACAGGTTATAAAAATACTATGCAAATGAGTTTGTGTGGAACGTAGGATTGTTAAAGTAATTTTCTTTTATTCAGGTGGTGAGGGTCCAGATCCATTACTCCTAGGAATTACCCTTCCCTACCACTAAGAGGAGGCAAAGATTCCCGAGCTCTATAAAACCTCTCCCACCTCACAGGTACCTCAGTCTTGTATTTGTCTCTGCTGGAGGTGGTTGAAGAATAAAGATGTGTATGTGATTCTACAGAGAGAGGGCTTTCGGCCTATACTGGGGCCCATTTTCCCCTCAGAGTACAGTGTTTGTCAGAGGGATGTATATGGGGAATGGTTAGTGCCTCTTTTTTCACCTCATGGGAAAATTTGTCACAGGCCTTCCATAATTGGTCGCAGCGACTTGTCTTTTGCCTACTTTTATGGACCTACAATATGCTCATTTTCCATAACCTCTGCTGATATGTTTCAGTACTGATATGGCGTTCTACCGGTTTACTAGTAGATGAGTGTCTGTTGGTAAGTAACATATTTTTATCTATATGACACTCCATAGCCTTCAGTGTTTAGTTATATTTCTCTTGCAAGATGTATCGAGTCCACGGATTGATCCATACTTGTGGGATATTCTCCTTCCTAACAGGAAGTGGCAAAGAGAGCACCCACAGCAGAGCTGTCTATATAGCTCCTTCCTTAGCTCAACCCCCAGTCATTCTCTTTGCCTGCTAACTGCTAGGAAGGGTAAAGTGAGTGTGGTGACAAAAATGTTAGTTTTTATTTTCTCAAGCAAAAGTTTGTTATTTTAAATGTTACCGGTGTGTACTATTCACTCTCTGGCAGAAAAGGGATGAAGATTTCTGCAAGGAGGATGATGATCTTAGCACTTTGTAACTAAGATCCACTGCTGTTCCCACAGAGGCTGAGGACTACAGGAAAACTTCAGTTGGGGGAACGGTTTGCAGGCTAAGCTGCATTGAGGTATGTTCAGTCAATGTTTTTTCTAGACAGACTGTGATAATTCTAGAAAAGGCTGACAATATCCCCATGAGGGAAGGGTAAGCTGTATTCAGACACTTAATAGAGAATCCCAGCTTGCAGTTTTTTATTGAAAACATTTTTTGAGGGACTTTAAGAGGTCATTGTGGCTTATTTAAGGGTTATTAACCCACATGGCTAGTTTAGAAACACTTTGGTGTGTTTCTTTTAGGCCCCACTAACATCAAGTGAGGTGGGAGGGGTCTATTTTCGCACCTCAGTTTTGCAGTTTCTTTTACTCTGAAGACATCCAGCTGCTTCTCCAGAGGATCCTGCTGTGTTTGAGGGCCTAAAAGAAGTTTTTTCCCCACAAATCTATCCTAAAGGCAAGGTGCTGAACGTTTTTATATCGGTTTTTGACGTTTTGTCAATCCGGTTTTTACATTAAGGGGTTAATCGTTTATTTGGCTGGCTGTGCAAACTTACTAAGGCTTTATGATTCTACTGTAAACATTTCATAAAGTTTACTGCTTTTTTACACTGTTTTGCAGAGTTTGTGCATCTTTTTTTCTCTTAAAGGCACATTACCGTTTTAATATTTACTTTGAATAAAGTGTTTTCCAAGCTTGCTTGTTTAATTACTACACTGTTTAACATGTCTGACACCAAGGAAAATCCTTGAATGTGTTTAGAAGCCATTGTGCAACCCCCTCTTAGAATGTGTCCCACTTTCACTGATATGTCTATAAATTATAAAGAGCATATTATAGCACTTAAAAATATAGCAATAGATGATTCTCAGACAGAAGGAATTGAGGGTTTGCCATCTAGCTCTCCCCAAGTGTCACAACCAGTAACGACCGCACAAGTGACGCCATGTACCTCTAGTGCGTCGACTTCATTTACTTTACAAGACATGGCCACAGTTATGAATACAACCCTCACAGCGGTTTTATCTAAACTGCCTGGTTTACAAGGAAAGCGTGACAGCTCTGGGTTAAGAACAACTGCTGAGCCTTCTGACGCTTTAGTAGCCGTATCCGATATACCCTCACAATGTTCTGAAGTAGGGGTAAAGGATTTGCTATCTGAGGGAGAGATTTCTGATTCAGGAAAGATGCTCCCTCAGACAGATTCTGATATGACGGCCTTTAAATTTAAGCTTGAACACCTCCACTTGTTGCTCAGGGAGGTATTAGCGACTCTGGATGATTGTGACCCTATAGTGGTCCCAGAGAAATTGTGTAAAATGGACAAATACTTAGAGGTTCCTGTTTACACTGATGTTTTTCCAGTCCCTAAGAGGATTGTGAATATTGTTACTAAGGAGTGGGATAGACCAGGTATACCGTTCGCTCCCCGCCTGTTTTTAAGAAAATGTTTCCCATATCTGACACCATGTGGGACTCGTGGCAGACGGTTCCTAAGGTGGAGGGAGCTGTTTCTACTCTCGCTAAGCGTACAACTATACCTATCGAAGACAGTTGTGCTTTTTTGTTCATCAAGGTTTTTTTTCATCAAGGTTTTCTTCTCCAACATTGCATTGTTCCTGTAACTACTGCAGCTGCTTTCTGGTTTGAGGCTCTAGAAGAGGCTCTTCAGATGGAGACTCCATTAGAGGATATTGTGGATAGAATTAAGGCCCTAAAGTTGGCTAATTCTTTCATTACAGATGCCGCTTTCCAACTGGCTAAATTAGCGGCAAAGAATTCAGGTTTTGACATTTTAGCACGCAGGGCGTTATGGCTTAAGTCCTGGTCTGCTGATGTGTCATCAAAATCTAAACTTTTGAACATCCCTTTCAAAGAAAAGACCCTATTCGGGCCTGAACTGAAAGAGATTATTTCAGACATCACTTTAGGGAAAGGCCACGCCCTCCCTCATGATAAAACAAATAAAATGAGGACCAAACAAAATATTTTTTTTTCCTTTCGGAACTTCAAGGGTGGTCGCGCTTCAGCTTCCCCTGCTGCAAAGCAAGAGGGGAATTTTGCCCAATCCAAGTCAGTCTGGAGACCTAACCAGGCTTGGAACAAGGGTTAACAGGCCAAGAAGCCTGCTGCTGCCTCCAAGACAGCATGAAGGGGTAGCCCCCGATCCGGGACCGGATCTAGTAGGGGGCAGATTCTCTCTCTTCGCTCAGGCTTGGGCAAGAGATGTTCACGATTCCTGGGCGTTAGAAATTGTGTCCCAGGGATATCTTCTGGACTTCAAAGACAACCCCCCCCCCAAGGGGGAGATTTCACGTTTCTCAATTGTCTGCAAACCAGACAAAGAGAGAGGCGTTCTTACGCTGTGTAGAAGACCTACATACCATGGGAGTGATCCGCCCAGTTCCAAAAGCGGAACAAGGGCTAGGTTTTTACTCAAACCTGTTTGTGGTTCCCAAAAAAAGAGGGAACTTTCAGACCAATCTTGGATCTCAAAATTCTAAACAAATTCCTCAGAGTACCATCTTTCAAGATGGAGACTATTCTGACTATTCTACCTCTGATCCAGGAGGGTCAATATATGACTACCGTTAAAGGATGCGTATCTACACATCCCTATTCACAGAGATCATCATCAATTCCTCAGATTCGCCTTTCTGGACAGGCATTACCGGTTTGTGGCCCTTCCCTTCGGGTGGGCCACGGCTCCCAGGATTTTCACAAAGGTGCTAGGGTCCCTTTTGGCGGTTTTAAGACCGCGGGGCATAGCAGTGGCGCCTTATCTTGATGACATCTTAATTCAGGCGTCAACTTTCCAGTTAACCAAGTCTCACACGGACATTTCTGAGATCTCACGGGTGGAAGGTGAACATAAAAAAGATTTCTCTTCCCTCTCACAAGAGTTTCCTTCCTAGGGACTCTGATAAAATATGAAAATATTTCTGATGGAAGTCAGAAAATCAAAACTCTTAACCACTTGCCGAGCTCTTCATTTCATTCCTCGGCCATCAGTGGCTCACTGTATGAAGGTAATCGGACTCATGGTAGCGGCAATGGACATAGTTCCTTTTGCCCGCCTACACCTCAGACCACTGCAACTGTGCATGCTCAAACAGTGGAATGGGGATTATGCAGATTTATCTCCGCAAATGCATCTGGATCAGGAGACCAGAGATACTCTTCTCTGGTGGTTGTCTCAGGACCACCTGGCTCAGGGAATGTTTTTCCGGAGGCCAGAGTGGATCATTGTAACGACAGATGCCAGCCTGCTAGGCTGGGGTGCAGTCTGAAACTCCCTGAAAGCACAGGGCATATGGTCTCGGGAGGAAACGCTCCTCCCGATAAACATTCTAGAACTGAGAGCCATATTCAATGCGCTTCAGGCGTGGCCTCAGCTAGCTGCGGCCAAATTCATCAGATTTCAGTTGGACAACATCACGACTGTAGCTTACATCAATCACCAAGGAGGAACACGGAGTTCTCTAGCGATGATGGAAGTAACCAAAATAATCTGATGGGCGGAGACTCACTCTTGCCATCTTTCAGCAATCCATAACCCGGGGTAGAGAACTGGGAGGCGGATTTCCTAAGTCGTCAGACTTTTCATCCGGGGGAGTGGGAGCTCCATCCGGAAGTATTTGCCCAGCTGACTCAGCTATGGGGCACACCAGAATTGGATCTGATGGCGTCCCATCAGAACCCCAAGCTTCCTTGTTACGGGTCCAGGTCCCAGGATCCCCAGGCGGTACTGATTGATGCTCTATCAGTGCCTTGGTCCTTCAATCTGGCCTATGTTTTTCCTCTGTTTCCTCTCCTCCCACGTCTGGTTGCCAGAATCAAGCAGGAGAGAGCTTCGGTGATTCTGATAGCACTTGCGTGGCCACGCAGGACTTGGTATGCAGACCTAGTGGACATGTCATCTGTTCCAGCGTGGACTCTGCCAATGAGGCAAGACCTTCTAATCCAAGGCCCATTCAAGCATCCAAATCTAATTTCTCTGCGTCTGACTGCTTGGAGATTGAACGCCTGATTTTATCAATGCGTGGTTTCTCTGAGTCGGTCATTGATACCCTGATTCAAGCTAGAAAGCCTGTTACCAGGAAAATCTATCATAAGATTTTGTGCAAATATCTTTATTGGTGTGAATCCAAGGGTTACTCATGGAGTAAGATTAGGATTCCTAGAATATTGTCTTTTCTCCAAGAAGGATTGTAGAAGGGATTATCAGCTAGCTCCTTAAAAGGACAGATTTCTGCTTTGTCTATTCTTTTACACAAACGTCTGGCAGATGTCCCAGACATTCAAGCGTTTAGTCAGGCTTTAGTCCGAATCAAGCCTGTATTCAAACCTGTTGCTCCGCCATGGAGCCTGAACTTAGTTCTTAAAGTTCTTCAAGGGGTTCCATTTGAACCTATGCATTCCCGCGATATTAAGCTTCTATCTTGGAAAGTTCTGTTTTTAGTAGCTATCTCTTTGGCTCGAAGAGTTTCTGAGTTATCTGCTTTACAGTGTGACTCACCTTATCTTGTTTTCCATGCAGATAAGGTGGTTTTGCGTACCAAACCTGGATTCCTTCCTAAGGTTGTTTCTAATAGGAATATCAATCAGGAAATTGTTGTTCCTTCACTGTGTCCTAATCCTTCTTCAAAGAAGGAACGTCTGTTGCACAATCTTGATGTGGTTCGTGCTTTAAAGTTCTACTTACAAACAACTAAAGATTTCCGTCAAACATCTTCATTGTTTGTTGTTTATTCTGGTAAACGGCTACCTCTCTTTCTTTTTGGCTGAAAAGAATCATCCGTTTGGCTTATGAGACTGCAGGCCAACAGCCTCCTTAAAGGATTCATTCTACTAGAGCAGTGGCTTCCACATGGGCTTTTAAAAATGAGGCTTCTGTTGAACAGATTTGTAAGGCGGCGACTTGGTCTTCGCTTCATAAATTTTACAAATTCAATACTTTTGCTTCTTCGGAGGCTATTTTTGGGAGAAAGGTTCTACAAGCAGTGGTGCCTTCCGTTTAAGGTACCTGTCTTGTCCCTCCCTTCATCCGTGTCCTAAAGCTTTGACATTGGTATCCCACAAGTATGGATGAATCCGTGGACTCGATACATCTTGCAAGAGAAAACAGAATTTATGCTTACCTGATAAATTTCTTTCTCTTGAGATGTATCGAGTCCACGGCCCGCCCTGTCTGTTTAAGACAGGTAGTATATTTTTATTTAAAAAACTTCAGTCACCTCTGCACCCTATAGTTTCTCCTTTATCTTCCTAGCCTTCGGTCGAATGACGGGGGGGTGGAGCTAAGGGAGGAGCTATATAGACATCTTCTGTGGGTGCTTTCTTTGCCACTTCCTGTTAGGAAGGAGAATATCCCACAAGTATGGATGAATCCGTGATGAAGGATGAAGAGAAATAAATTTATCAGGTAAGCATAAATTCTGTTATTGTTTTATTTATACAGCCCTTGGGACAGAATCTATATATTCCCTTTTTGTCAGTTTGGTTTGCGCTAATCCAGTTTTGGACTCACTCACTTTGAATTTTTTACTGCATGTTAGCCTTCGAATCTGCGTGCGTTTTTTTTTTCTTCACACGCATTTGTTTTTTCCTGTGCTTTGGCTTTCAAAATGAATGCACGAATGTGCGCATGTCTTGTTTGGCGCAAATCTCTCTTATAACAGTTTTCACATGCGTCTTCCCATTCAGCTGAGCGTTATCCAGGCATCTGATGTTGTCCCATGCATTATTTTTCAGTTCTGCTTAGCATGCTTAAAATGTATACATTTTAGTTTTCCCTTCCTCAAGAGCTTTTTTAATGGGTTATATTTTAAGGTTTTGTAGTTCAATACTATCATGGAGCTACCTTAGAAGCTATGTCCCCTGAACACCTTTATTAAGTGTGTGTGCTGTAAAGAAAAGCTGATGTGTATCTGGCATCTTTTTTATGTGGCTCATGGTTAATTAAGTTAATGCATTCAGATAATCCTAAACTTCGGTGTCTCCATCAACAATATTTGTTATGAATCATTAAATGAGGGGCACTTTCATTCATGAAAATAAATGTAGATGTTTCATTTTTAAAATAATTCACCTTTAATGTAGTTAAACTTTGCACAGTTCCTCCGCCCACAACTCATACTCTATTTGTGTCTTCTATGACTAATCCCGGTCTATCCAATCGTTGTGTGTCCCCTTTGGCGTCCAACTCATGAACATTAGCATCCTCTGTTTTGTACTGGCAAGTCCAGTAGTATAGGTACCTATAAGGTAAGTGTGGGGGTTGTTGTTGGCACCTTCTTAGCATATAGGCTATTAGTAGTACTCACTTATGAGTATATCATAGCCTTGGTACTGTCAGGCATTTTAGGCATGGGTTTATAAGTACCTTATTTTCATCCTATGTAGGCCTTGTGGTGCGTTATTTTTTTTTCAAGCATTGGTTTATGCACATAAATTTCACACTTCAACTTGTTTGCGCGTTATTTTTTTTTTTACTCAACGGCTTTTTTGTGTGCATTGGTTTTTTTCACACATTGACTTCATAGGTCTTTCATAAATTTTTTTGCGTGTTAACGTAAACGTCCCTGGTTTTTTAGCACACAATGCTTTTTCACATGCTTAGTATTCTGAGCTTGTCTGTGGGATCAGCCTGTGATCGTGTTAGCGCTCATCCGATGCACTATGGATTAATAATGCTCCTAAAGCCTGTTTTAGCTTTTGGTGAGGAGATAAGATTTAATTTCTTCCAAGAGCTGCTTTATTTGTGTGTAAGGTTACTTTATTTATCCTTTTATATCATTATCTGTATCTTGATTTTTTCATTACCTGCCCGTTTAATCTATTATTCATTATGGAGCATACTGATTCTTTCCCCTCTTCTGTTAATATTTGTACAGAAGCTAGATCCACTGAACACTGGTTGATATAATACCCCTGCATCTTAGATGTTGGCGGATATGCCCCATCCAAGTAAAATGCAGGGATTACACTCAGTTGACTCAAAAGATTATTTTGGATGCCAATACAAGACAATCCCTTTCTTGGTGGATCAATCATCAGCCCATTGTTCTGGGAGCATCTTTTGTCTGTCCAAATAGGACTGTGATCTTGACAGATCCAAGTCTCTTGGTTTGAGGTGCATCTTGAGAGACTCAGAGAGCACAGGGAGTTTGGTTACTTTAATAAGTAAAGTTGCCTATAAATGTTCTGGAATTTTTAGGGCCCCTCAGTTTTGGCCTCTCCTGTAAAGATAGACTTATCTGTGTTTCTGGTCAGCAGTGGCTTACATCATCAATCAGAGGGAACTAGCAGTTCCCTGGTGATGAGAGAGGTTTTCGGAATTCTGACTTGGGCAAAGAACAATTCCTGCATAATTTCTGCAGTTCATATTCCATGAATGAGCAGTTGGGAAGCAGACATTCTCAGTCATCAATTCCTTCCCGCAGGGGAATGGTCTCTTCATCTGGAAGTATCCATTCAGATTGTAGACCTATGGGGTCTTCCGGAAGTGGTTCTGATGGCTTCTCCAGATATTTTACGAGGTCCAGGGATCCTCAAGCAGAGTTTGTGGATGCTCTAGTTGCTCTTGGTTGTTTCATCTGGCTTTCAATTTTTCCTGCTCTTGTTCTCTTACCAAGGGTAATAGCCAGAATCAAGCAGGAGGTATCATCAGTAATCCTGATTGCTCCAGTTTAGCATCACAGGACTTGGTTTGCGGATCTGGTTTAAATGTCCATTTCACCTTTGTGGGCATTTCCTCTGTGTCACAACCTTCTGTCTGAAGATCCATTTTTTTCATTAGGATCCAAAATCTCTTGGAGATTAAACACTTAGTTTTAAGACAGAGAGGCTCGTAAACCTGTGACAAGGAAGATTTATCACAAGGTCTGGAAAGATTTTATTTCCTGGTGTTCTAAACATGGGTTCTGTTAGCTCTCTTTCAGAATTCCAAGAACTCTTCAATTTATTCAGGATGGTTTAGATAAGGATTTATCTGCTAGTTCCTTAATGGGACAGAGCTCTTCTCTTTCTGTCTTGTTTCTCAAGAAGATTGCTAAATTTCCAGATACCCAGAATTTTGCCCAGGCTTTAGTCAGGATTAAGCCTGTGCTTAAACCAATTTCTCCTCCATGGAATCTTAATTTGGTTTTAAGAATTTGCAGGTTCCTCCTTTTGAACCTATGCATGATTTGGATATCCAGCTTTTGTCTTGGAAGATTTTGTTTATTTTGGCTATTTATTCTGATAGAATAGTTTCTGAGTTGTCTGCCCTTTGCAGTGAGCCTCCTTATGTTGTGTTTCATCATGATAAGGCAGTTTTAAGAACTGAGTTTGACTTTTTGGCAAAGGTGGTTTCTTCATGAGATTGTTGTGCCTTCTTTTTGTTCTAATCCAAAGAATTCAAAGGAGAGCAATCTCCATAATTTGGATGTGGTTAGAGCTTTGAAGTACTATTTGCAGGCAACAGAGGATTTTAGACCATCTTCTAGCTCGTCTGTTCATTTTTCTAGTGTCAGAAAGGGTCAGAAGGCTAATGCCTTTTCATTAGCAATTTGGTTGAAGGTATCATCCTAAACAGATTACTGCCCATTCTTCCAGATCAGTTGCTACTTCATGGGCCTTTAAGAATGAGGTCTCTGTTGATCAAATTTGCAAGGCAGCAACTTAGTCTTACTTACATACTTTTTCTAATTTCTACCATTTTGATGTGTTTGCTTCTTCTTAAGCAGTTTTTGTAGGAAATTCTATCATGGGGCTGTTTATATTTTTTCTGCATTTTTTACGACCAGATTACTTGTGGGCTTCACATCCCATCCCAGGAGTAATGGATTGTAGACTCCCACTATCTTTATGAATGAAAATATAGTTTATGCTTATCTGATAAATTCATTTCTTTCATGGTGATGAGAGTCCACGAGCCCCCTGCCAAATTTTTCCTATGGTGATATTTTTTTCTGGCGGTAATTTGAGTAGGCACCTCCTTTGTTCCACGCTCCTTTTTGTATTGCTCTTATTTTCTTTTCCTACCTTCTTCTTTTCTGGCTTGGCTATATGTATGACTACTTTCCAGTAAGGTGGGAGGGGTTTTAAAGGCTCTTAGAGTTTTTGGATCTTTGCCTCCTCCTAGTGGCCAGGAGTATAATTCCAAAGAGTAATGGATCATGGACTCTCACCACCATGAACAAAATTAATTTATCTGGTAAGCATTATTTTTATTATATTTTTCAACAACTTTGTAATTGCTTACTCAATCTAGGAACCTACTTTTTCTTCCTTTTTCACAAACTATACTTTATCCAGAGCTGTTTCGAAGTCTAGTGTTATTTGAAATAAGGCCAAACAATTTAAGACGCTTTCTTTCATAAGGTGGAGAAAATCCATGAGCTATTACTCCCGGGAATAACACTCCTGGCCAATAGGAGGAGGCAAAAATACACAAAGCTCCATGAGTACTTAATCCCCCCACCTCTCTGGTATTCTAGTCTTTTCTTTTCCTCTATTGGAGGAAGGTGAAGAATTGAGTTGTTCCAGATTCTTATTTGAGAGAGGTCCTCAGACCGATTTGAGGCCCATTTTCCCCCCAGAGAGCTGCTACTGAGAGACAGAGGGGAGATCCAGTGAAGGAGTTGGTCACAAGGTGTTGCAGGTACCAGTCCCTTAGCCGCCTCCTGTTGGGCTATCTATTTACTCCTTACATAGATCCTCTGCTGCGATGTACACAGCACTGGATGGCATTTCTACGGACACAGTTTTTTCCGCAGCTACTATGCACGGTAGATTGTGTGAATCTGAGGAACTGTAACAGACTAATTCCACCTTTATTGCATAGACTTTTTATACTTAGTCTTGTAATTATAGAAACTTTATTATGTCGCAATAGCTGCTTTTTCCTATTCAGATAGTTTACCTGGGACTTTCATCTGAATGCAACCTTTTACCCTCTGTTGAACTTGCTGATGCAACTACAATCCATGTGACAGGCTACATCAAACCTTATGTCCCTGCGCTCTCAACTTCTAGACTATAAGCTCTTCAGAGCAGGGCCCTCCTCCTGCTGTCCTAGCTTTGTTTAGTCTGTTAAACATTTGTATCTTACCACAAAGCTTTGGCATTGTAAACCCTATCTTTGTACTCAATTCTATGGACATTTGTGATGCTATACAAATAAATGATAATAATATTTTTATGACAATCACCTGGCAGCTAGATGGATACATAACCACTGGCTTGAAAGTTAGTCTGTCTGTTGTGGGGTGCAGTATAGAATGTTTTTTCATATGGCTATGGATCTATCAGGTGATCACTGTTACCGTGATGATCAGCTGATAGCCACCAGGAACTATAACCCGTCCTTTGGAAGAGGTGGATGTTAGCAACTAGTATAACATTAAAACTTACATCAGAACATTATTCACAGGCTAATCTTTGATTTATCTGTTTTGTATGTTGTGTTTACCATATCTTTAAATTAGGAATTTGCATTCGGAGGTTTCAGATGCCTACGAATGCAGAAGGGGGAGGGCACTCATGGCATTATGGTTTTTTCGGAGCCAGGGTTCTGCTTCTGAAAGGGCAACATATGAAGATCTGTATTTGCACATATCTTAGTGTGTTGCAATTTCACAGGAAGAAATCCGGCTCTGAAATGAACTGAGCACACTTTTGAAGGCGTCCGAAACCTCAAAATCCACATGCCTGCTCCAATTCTTTCCAATTTGAACATTTAATTTTCTAATTAAATCTACAGCTCTTTTGATATATTGTTATGTAGCTTTATATATTAAAGAGACACTAGACTTGAAACAAATCATATTGCACATGAAAGGATTTTTTTTTAACATTTTTAAAATTAAGATTTTCAAGCTAATAGGAAGATAATTTTTGTTAACTTATTTCTTGGTACAGATTGCTCAATGGCTGTTCAGAAAACCTTCCATACGTCGATTGGTGGACAGTGACATACCCTCACACATAAAAGCAGAATGTGTCCCCCCCCCCCAAAAAAAAAATATCCTCTTTTAGATGCCACACAATTATATTATTGTCATTTTAAGTCTTTAATAAAATTACAGATTTTGTTCTAGTTAAAGGCTAGATGATTCAGTTAAGTTATATTACACAAAGAGCAGCTCTTGAGGTTTATACTTTATGAAGAATACAATGTTTAACTCACTTTTAGCACACAGCTAGCAGAAGGGTTAAACATCAGCCATGCCATTGGTTACTGTGCTAAGAATAAGATATTTAGGATCTATACTGCGTAATCGTTGGCAGAATAAGCTTTCATGGCATTTGGAGACATATATATTATATATTGCACTATAATGTTCAAATCAGTCATCACGTTTTCACCTTTTTATTCATACTTAAGTGTAAATGTCTGTTTGCTTCTGCTAGAAGTATGTGTGGAGAAGTTCTGTCTACCGGATCATTTATCCGTCAGTAGTTTGTGATTACACAGGTGCTTGGGTGCGTATAGTGAAATTCCAAATAACAAACATGAGTTACATTCATATGAAAGCTTTGTAAAGTTTCAGATCAGCTTGTCATTTCTTTGCCACTTTTACTGTCGATTTGATAGACCAGAAATCAAAATCCACCTCCCTGTAAACCTTACATCATCTACCTGTATTGTATAAGATTGCAAGTTCTGTAAATCAAGACCTGTTAATACTGCATAGTTTGTTAGAAATGCCCAAGCCCAGACTTGTAAGGCCTTGGACCAGTCAAATATAACGAAAATCCACAGCCACTATGGGCTTTGCTACCCGTAAAGGAAAATAGAAATAAAGCTAATGCTTCACTTATAGTATATAATCAGCTATATAAATGTAATTTTGTTTTTAAAAACATATTTTTTTATTTATTGTTTGCATATCTTGAAATAAAAGTACTTTTTAGTGTAGTAGTAACTAACTTTGCTCCCCTTTTTCAGCTTTTCTGTATAGGCAATCCAATTCAGCTGGTCTCTTTGGTCCCATCGCTTAGCTATTTCGTAGGCAATCCGATTTAGTCAAACAGACGTTATGTGGCCAGATAGATGGATAGATAGATAGAAAGATAGATGTTATTGTGTGACTAAGTTTGTATCATACAATGTGTGATTACATGGTGCAGCTTTCAATTGCTTTCAGTTTGTATTACTTGTATAGTTCTAGATTTTTCACATTTTGTATTTTGCAAAATATCTTTTATTAAAGGTCTACCTCTCAGTAGACAATGAAATATCGGCCCTTTTAAGATTTTTTTCTGAGACTGTTAATCTTCTAAGCAGATATTAAGACTCTCTTTTCTAGAGGCTAAAAAGAAGGGACTGTCTGGTCTATAAATCAGTATGTGTCCATGTGGATGTTGAACCTTGTGGGCTTTTTCTTTCTAATGACACGGTGAGTCCACAGATCATCAGTAATTACTGTTGGGAATATCACTCCTGGCCATCAGGAGGAGGCAAAGAGCACCACAGCAAAGCTGTTAAGTATCACTTCCCTTCCCACAACCCTCAGTCATTCTCTTTGCCTGCTTTGCAAGGAGGTGGTAAAGTTTTCGGTGTCTGATAGAAATTTCTTCAATCAAGTTTTTATTATTTTTAAAGCAGAGTAGGTTTGCTCTGATCTTTCTGGGGTCTAGCCTGGTCCACGTCAGTCTCTTCAGTAGGGCAGTGGTGGCTTTTAAGCAATTGGGAACTTGTGAGCTACAATCCTCACTGCGTTTTCTCAAACATCTTTTCTGCCCTAACCTGAAAGCCTGAGTAAGTTTACTCAGTCTTTTCCTTTTTTCATAGGTCCATGTGAGGAGAATTAACCTCTCAATCCGGGTGAGCTGTCCGGCGGCTGGACAGACTGAATTTCAGGTAAGTGCCATACTTTATTTTTTTCAAAGGGTACGAAAAATTCTGGCACTTCAGCAGCTAGTTACATTTAGAATATATAGTGGACATTTTATTAATCCTAGTTAGGGTTAACAAGGGCAGCTTGTAGGCACTGTTGTGTTAAGATTTTTGGTGGCTCAGATTGGTTCCTAGCTCCGGTTATAATACGGAGTGGACTTGTGTGTGTTGTGTGGTCTGGTTTAACATACAGATCCTTCCGATCGCTGGGACAGCCCCAGATTAGAAAAGGGGCGGGTCTTTTAGAGACGGCAGTTGTTTGGCGCGCTTTCACTCTGTTCCAGTTGTGGCGTAGTTGTCGGCTGCTCCGATATTGCCGGGCTCAGACAACAGATAGCAGGTCCGGAGTTTACTTGGTCACTCAGTAAATACTGTTAAAGGGTAAAATAGTTTCCAGGCTGCAGGACAGGTAGGCACCTCAGTAAAGTTGCTGAGGTGTAGTGGGTTGCCTAGGGTATATTACAGGAAATCTGTTATCCTATTAATTTAGTTATTTAAAGGCACAGTGACATTTTGGGTGCAGTTTATCTTTAGAATAAAATAAAATCAGCTTTCTCCAACATTGGTGTGTCCGGTCCACGGCGTCATCCATAACTTGTGGGAATATTCTCCTCCCCAACAGGAAATGGCAAAGAGCACAGCAAAAGCTGTCCATATAGTCCCTCCCAGGCTCCGCCCCCCCCCCCCAGTCATTCTCTTTGCCGCTCTGAACAAGTAGCATCTCCACGGAGATGGTGACGAGTATGTAGTGTTTAGTATGATTTTAGCAGCAGTAACTAAAATCGATTGCTGTTCCCACACAGGACTGTTGAGATGAGATAACTTCAGTTGGGGGGGAGCAGTTGGCAGACTTTTCTGCTTAAGGTATGACTAGCCATATTTCTAACAAGACTGTGTAATGCTGGAAGGCTGTCATGTTTCCCCTCATGGGGATCGGTAAGCCATTTTCTTAGTCTCAAACAGAATAAAGGGCTTAATATGGGCTATAAAACTGGTAGACACTTTTATGGGCTAGATCGATTGCTTTATTTAGGCATTTTATACAGTTTGATGTTGAAATTCACACTTTATAACTTTGGGGAACGTTTTTTTACGTCAGGCACTGGTTTAGACACCTTCCCAGTCAGGAAGGGCCTTTCTCTGTAGTAGGCAGAGCCTCATTTTCGCACCATTACTGCGCAGTTACTTTTGAGAGCAGTACATGCAGCTGCATGTGTGTGGGTCTGGAATTAGTTGAAAAGGTTCCTAGAAGGCTTCATTTGGTATCATATACTCCCCTGGGTTTGGTGAAGTCGCAGCAAAGGCTGGGGCTGGGACTGTAAGGGGCTTAAAACTGTAAAAGGCTCCGGTTTCCACATTTTAAGGGTTAACAGCCTGAAATTTGGGGTGCAATGCTTTGAATGCTTTAAGACACTGTGGTGAAAATTTGGTTAAAATTGAACAATTCCTTCATAGTTTTTCACATATTCAGTAATAAAGTGTGCCCTGTTTAAAATTTAAAGAGACAGTAACGGTTTTGTTTTAAAACGGTTTTTGTACTTTATTGACAAGTTTAAGCCTGTTTAACATGTCTGTGCCTTCAGATAGACTATGTTCTGTATGTATGGAAGCCAATGTGTCTCCCCCTTCAAATATGTGTGATAATTGTGCCATAGCGTCCAAACAAAGTAAGGACAGTACTGCCACAGATAGTAAAGTTGCCCAAGATGATTCATCAGATGAAGGGAGTAGACATAGTTCTACATCATCTCCTTCTGTGTCTAAACCAGTTTTGCCCACGCAGGAGACCCCTAGTACTTCTTGCGCGCCAATGCTTGTTACTATGCAACAATTGACGGCAGTAATGGATAACTCCATAGCAAATATTTTATCCAAAATGCCCGCATTTCAGAGAAAGCGCGATTGCTCTGTTTTAAACACTGTAGAGCAGGAGGGCGCTGATGATAATTGCTCTGTCATACCCTCACACCAGTCTGAAGTGGCTATGAGGGAGGTTTTGTCAGATGGGGAAATTTCTGATTCAGGAAGAATTTCTCAGCAGGCAGAACCTAATGTTGTGACATTTAAATTTAAATTAGAGCATCTCCGCGCACTGCTTAAGGAGGTGCTATCTACTCTGGATGATTGTGACAACCTGGTCATCCCAGAAAAATTGTGCAAGATGGACAAGTTCCTAGAGGTCCCTGTGCACCCCGACGCTTTTCCAATACCCAAGCGGGTGGCGGACATAGTGAATAAGGAGTGGGAGAAGCCTGGCATACCTTTTGTCCCTCCTCCTATATTTAAGAAATTATTTCCTATGGTCGACCCCAGAAAGGACTTATGGCAAACAGTCCCTAAGGTCGAGGGGGCAGTTTCTACACTAGCCAAACGCACGACCATTCCTATTGAGGACAATTGTGCTTTCAAAGATCCTATGGATAAAAAATTGGAGGGTTTGCTTAAAAAGATTTTTGTACAGCAAGGTTACCTCCTTCAACCTATTTCGTGTATTATTCCTGTCACTACAGCAGCGTGGTTCTGGTTCGAAGAACTAGAAAAGTCGCTCAGTAGAGAGACTCCGTATGAGGAGGTTATGGACAGAATTCACGCACTAATTCCTTTATTTTAGATGCCGCTTTGCAGTTAGCTAGATTAGCGGCGAAAAATTCAGGGTTTGCAATTGTGGCGCGCAGAGCGCTCTGGCTAAAGTCTTGGTCAGCGGATGTATCTTCCAAGACAAAATTGCTTAATATCCCTTTCAAAGGTAAGACCCTCTTTGGGCCAGAATTGAAAGAGATTATTTCAGACATCACTGGGGGTAAGGGCCATGCCCTCCCACAAGATAGGCCTTTCAAGGCTAAGAATAAGTCCAATTTTCGTTCCTTTCGCAATTTCAGGAACGGACCGGCCTCCAACTCTGCATCCTCTAGACAAGAGGGTAATGCTTCCCAGACCAAACCAGCTTGGAAACCGATGCAAGGCTGGAACAAGGGTAAACAGGCCAAGAAACCTGCTGCTGCTACCAAAACAGCATGAAGGGGTAGCCCCCGATCCGGGACCGTATCTAGTAGGGGGCAGACTCTCTCTCTCTTTGCTCAGGCTTGGGCAAGAGATGTTCAGGATTCCTGGGCACTAGAAATAGTCTCTCAGGGTTATCTTCTAGAATTCAAGGAACTACCCCCAACGGGAAGTTTCCACATCTCTCGTTTATCTTCAAACCAAATAAAGAGACAGGCATTCTTACATTGTGTAGAGGACCTGTTAGAAATGGGAGTGATACACCCAGTTCCAACTGTGGAACAAGGACTGGGGTTTTACTCAAATCTGTTTGTAGTTCCCAAAAAAGAAGGAACCTTCAGACCAATTCTGGATTTAAAGATTCTAAACAAATTTCTTAGAGTGCCATCGTTCAAAATGGAAACTATTCGAACGATTTTACCTACAATCCAGGAGGGTCAATTTATGACTACCGTGGATCTAAAGGATGCGTATCTACATATTCCTATCCACAAAGATCATCATCAGTTCCTAAGGTTCGCCTTTCTGGACAAACATTACCAGTTTGTGGCTCTCCCATTCGGGCTAGCCACTGCTCCAAGGATTTTCAAAAAGGTACTCGGTCCCTTCTAGCGGTTCTAAGACCAAGGGGCATTGCAGTGGCACCTTACTTGGACGACATTCTAATACAAGCGTCGTCTTTTTCAAAGGCAAAGGCTCACACAGACATCGTTCTGGCCTTTCTCAGATCTCACGGGTGGAAGGTGAACATAGAAAAAAGTTCCCTGTCTCCGTCGACAAGAGTTACTTTCTTGGGGACAATAATAGATTCTTTAGAAATGAAGATTTTCCTGACAGATGTCAGAAAGTCAAAGCTTCTAAACGCTTGTCAAGTTCTTCACTCTGTTCTACGACCTTCCATAGCTCAGTGCATGTAAGTAGTAGGGTTGATGGTTGCAGCAATGGACATAGTTCCTTTTGCGCGAATTCATCTAAGACCATTACAACTGTGCATGCTCAAACAGTGGAATGGGGACTATACAGACTTGTCTCCAGTGATTCAAGTAGATCAGAAGACCAGAGACTCACTCCGTTGGTGGCTGACCCAGGATCACCTGTCCCAGGGAATGAGCTTCCGCAGACCAGAGTGGGTCATCGTCACGACCGACGCCAGTCTATTAGGCTGGGGCGCGGTCTGGGATTCCCTGAAAGCTCAGGGTCTATGGTCTCGGGAAGAGTCTCTTCTCCCGATAAACATTCTGGAACTGAGAGCGATATTCAATACTCTCAGGGTTTGGCCTCAACTAGCAAAGGCCAGATTCATAAGATTCCAATCAGACAACATGACGACTGTTGTTTACATCAATCATCAGGGGGGAACAAGGAGTTCCCTGGCGATGAGAGAGGTGACCAAAATCATCAAATGGGCGGAGGATCACTCCTGCCACCTATCTGCGATCCACATCCCAGGAGTGGAAAACTGGGAGGCGGATTATCTGAGTCGTCAGACCTTCCATCCGGGGGAGTGGGAACTCCACCTGGAGGCATTTGCCCAATTGACCCAATTATGGGGCATTCCAGACATGGATCTGATGGCGTCTCGTCAGAACTTCAAGGTTCCTTGCTACGGGTCCAGATCCAGGGATCCCAAGGCGACTCTAGTGGATGCATTAGTGGCGCCTTGGACCTTCAACCTAGCTTATGCGTTTCCACCGTTCCCTCTCATTCCCAGGCTGGTAGCCAGGATCAAACAGGAGAAGGCTTCGGTGATTTTGATGGCTCCTGCGTGGCCACACAGGACTTGGTATGCAGACCTGGTGAATATGCCATCGGCTCCACCATGGAAGCTACCTTTGAGACAGGATCTTCTAGTACAAGGTCCATTCGAACATCCAAATCTAGTTTCTCTCCAGCTGACGGCTTGGAAATTGAACGCTTGGAAATTGAACGCTTGATGTTATCTAAGCGTGGGTTTTCGGATTCTGTGATAGATACTCTGGTACAAGCCAGAAAACCTGTGACTAGAAAGATTTACCATAAAATATGGAAAAGATATATCTGTTGGTGTGAATCCAAGGGATTCTCATGGAGTAAGATTAAAATTCCTAGGATCCTTTCCTTTCTCCAAGAAGGTTTGGATAAGGGATTGTCAGCGAGTTCTCTAAAAGGACAGATTTCTGATTTATCTGTCTTGTTACACAAACGACTGGCAGCTGTGCCAGATGTTCAAGCTTTTGTTCAGGCTTTGGTCAGGATCAAGCCTGTTTTCAGACCTTTGACTCCTCCCTGTAGTCTAAATTTAGTTCTTTCAGTTCTTCAAGGGGTTCCGTTTGAACCCTTACACTCCATAGATATCAAGCTTTTATCTTGGAAAGTTCTGTTTTTGGTTGCTATTTCTTCTGCGAGAAGAGTTTCTGAATTATCTGCTCTGCAGTGTAATTCGCCCTATCTGGTGTTTCATTCAGATAAGTTTGTTTTGCGTACTAAACCTGGTTTCCTTCCAAAAGTTGTTTCCAACAAGAATATTAACCAGGAAATAGGTGTACCTTCTTTGTGCCCGAATCCAGTTTCAAAGAAGGAACGTTTGTTACACAATTTAGATGTCGTCCGTGCTTTAAAGTTCTATTTAGAAGCAACAAAGGATTTCAGACAAACGTCTTCTCTGTTTGTCGTTTATTCTGGCAAGAGGAGAGGTCAAAAAGCTACTGCTATCTCTCTTTCCTTTTGGCTGAAAAGCATCATCCGATTGGCTTACGAGACTGCCGGATGGCAGCCTCCTGAACGAATCACAGCTCACTCTACTAGGGCTGTGGCTTCCTCATGGGCCTTCAAGAACGAGGCTTCTGTTGATCAGATATGTAAGGCAGCGACTTGGTCTTCTCTGCACACTTTTGCCAAATTCTACAAATTTGATACTTTTGCTTCTTCGGAGGCTATTTTTGGGAGAAAGGTTTTGCAAGCCGTGGTGCCTTCTGTTTAGGTAACCTGATTGGCTCCCTCCCTTCATCCGTGTCCTAAAGCTTTGGTATTGGTTCCCACAAGTTATGGATGACGCCGTGGACCGGACACACCAATGTTGGAGAAAACAGAATTTATGCTTACCTGATAAATTACTTTCTCCAACGGTGTGTCCGGTCCATGGCCCGCCCTGGTTTTTAAATCAGGTTTGATAAATTTCTTTCTTTAACTACAGTCACCACGGCACCCTATAGTTTCTCCTTTTTTTCTCCTGTCCGTCGGTCGAATGACTGGGGGGGCGGAGCCTGGGAGGGACTATATGGACAGCTTTTGCTGTGCTCTTTGCCATTTCCTGTTGGGGAGGAGAATATTCCCACAAGTTATGGACGACGCCGTGGACCGGACACACCGTTGGAGAAAGTAATTTATCAGGTAAGCATAAATTCTGTTTTTTATTTTTTTTATAAGATGTACCAAGAGGCCTTACAGATTGTTGCATGCAAATTATGTTTTGATTCCTAGGTTGAACCACCAGTACCTTTTTGTTTCTCCTGTATTGAGAGAACTTTGTGTTATAGAGAAATCATTTTTGAACACGAGCCACCCTTAGATAAGGTGGATGCTGTTCAGGAGTCTCCTTTACCAGATATGCCGCAGTTGTGTGTGTCGCCCCCCCCCCCCCCCCCCCCCCCCCCAAGCGTCCCAAGCTTCTACAACACATGCAGTGCACTGCGTTTCTTCTTATAATCCAATAGGATTTTGTTGCAAGACATTGCTACTCATGTATCTTCTGCCGTATCTGAGGCACTGTCTGCTTTTCCCATGCTTCAGGGAAAGCGCAAGAGGAAGTTTAAGGAATCAGCGAGTAAGGTTTCTGATCAGATTTTAGCTAGTCAAGTTTCCCTTGTTCAAAAATCTGATGAGGGAGACACTTCAGTGGCATCTGAGGGTGAAATTTCAGATTTTGACAGTGTTATTCCTACTTCTGATGCTGAAGTTGTATCCTTCAGGTTTAAGCTGGAACACCTCCGCCTGTTGCTTAAGAAAGTTTTAGCTACCTTGGATGACTCTGATACGACTGTCGTAGTCAATCCTAAGAAGTCTAGTAAACTAAACAAGTACTTTGACGTTCCCTCGGCGGTGGAGTTTTTCCCTGTACCAGACCATGCTATAAAGATTATTGCACGGGAATGGGAGAGACCTGGAATTCCCTTTTCTCTTGTTAAGTGTATCCAGTCCACGGATCATCCATTACTTGTGGGATATTCTCCTTCCCAACAGGAAGTTGCAAGAGGATCACCCACAGCAGAGCTGCTATATAGCTCCTCCCCTAACTGCCATATCCAGTCATTCTCTTGCAAGTCTCAACAAAGATGGACGTAGTAAGAGGAGAGTGGTGTATTATAGTTTCTTAACTTCAATCAAAAGTTTGTTATTTTTAAATGGTATCGGAGTGTACTGTTTTATCAAAGGCAGCATTAGAAGAAGAATCTGCCTGTGATTTCTATGATCTTAGCAGAAGTAACTAAGATCCATTGCCGTTCTCACATATTCTGAGGAGTGAGGTAACTTCAGAGAGGGAATGGCGTGCAGGTTTTCCTGCAATAAGGTATGTGCAGTAAACATATTTCTAGGGATGGAACTTGCTAGAAAAATGCTGCTGATACCGGATTAATGTAAGTTAAGCCTAAATGCAGTGATTTAATAGCGACTGGTATCAGGCTTATTAACAGAGATACATACTCTTATAAAAGTGTAATATAAAACGTTTGCTGGCATGTTTAATCGTTTTTATATATGCTTTGGTGATAAAACTTATTGGGGCCTAGTTTTTTCCACATGGCTGGCTTTATTTTTGCCTAGAAACAGAGGCTTTCCACTGTTATAGCATAAAAGTTACAGTTGGTGCACTTAAAATTACAAACTGTGACATTCAGCTTCCCTCAGCAGTCCCCTGCATGCTATAGGACATCTCTGATGGGCTCAAAAGGCTTCAAAAGTAGGAGCTGTGGCAGTTGTTATGACTGTTTAAAAAACATATTTTTCATTTTGTTAATCTGTTTTTTGTATTAAGGGGTTAATCATCCATTTGCAAGTGGGTGCAATGCTCTGCTAACTTGTTACATACACTGTAAAAACTTTGTTAGTGTAACTGCCTTTTTTTCACTGTTATTTCAAATTTTGCCAAAATTTGTTTCTCTTAAAGGCACAGTAACGTTTTTTATATTGCTTGTTAACTTTGTTTAAAGTGTTTTCCAAGCTTGCTAGTCTCATTGCTAGTCTGTACAAACATGTCTGACACAGAGGAAACTACTTGTTCATTATGTTTAAAAGCCATTGTGGAGCCCCATAGGAGAATGTGTACTAAATGTATTGATTTCACCTTAAATTTACCTGACAGAGTCCAGGTTATCAAAACTTCTAAATGCTTGCCGTGTTCTAAACTCCATTCCGCGCCCCAGGGTGGCTCAGTGCATGGAAGTAATCAGCTTAATGGTAGCGGCGATGGACATAGTGCCATTTGCGCGCCTGCATCTCAGACCGCTGCAATTATGCATGCTCAGTCAGTGGAATGGGGATTACACAGATTTGTCCCCTCTACTAAATCTGGATCAGGAAACCAGAGATACTCTTCTCTGGTGGTTATCTCGGGTCCATCTGTCCAAAGGTATGACCTTTCGCAGGCCATATTGGACCATTGTAACAACAGACGCCAGCCTTCTAGGTTGGGGTGCAGTCTGGAACTCCCTGAAGGCTCAGGGTTCATGGACTCAGGAGGAGAAACTCCTCCCAATAAATATTCTGGAGTTAAGAGCAATATTCAATGCTCTTCTAGCTTGGCCTCAGTTAGCAACACTGAGGTTCATCAGATTTCAGTCGGACAACATCACGACTGTGGCTTACATCATCCATCAAGGGGGGACCAGGAGTTCCCTAGCGATGTCAGAAGTCTCCAAGATAATTCGCTGGGCAGAGACTCACTCTTGCCACCTATCAGCGATTCATGTCCCAGGGGTAGAGAACTGGGAGGCGGATTTTCTAAGTCGTCAGACTTTTCATCCGGGGAAGTGGGAACTCCATCCGGAGGTGTTTGCTCAATTGGTTCTCCGTTGGGGCAAATCAGAACTGGATCTCATGGCGTCTCGCCAGAACGCCAAGCTTCCTTGTTACGGATCCAGGTCCAGGGACCCAGAAGCGGCACTGATAGATGCTCTAGCAGCGCCTTGGTTCTTCAACCTGGCCTATGTGTTTCCACCGTTTCCTCTGCTCCCTCGTCTGATTGCCAAAATCAAACAGGAGTGAGCATCGGTGATATTGATAGCGCCTGCGTGGCCACGCAGGACCTGGTATGCAGACCTAGTGGACATGTCATCCTTTCCACCATGGACTCTGCCTCTGAGACAAGACCTTCTAATACAAGGTCCTTTCAATCATCCGAATCTACTTTCTCTGAGACTGACTGCATGGATATTGAACGCTTGATCCTATCAAAGCGTGGCTTCTCCGAGTCAGTAATTGATACCTTAATACAGGCACGAAAGCCTGTCACCAGCAAAATGTACCACAAGATTTGGCGTAAATATCTTCATTGGTGTGAATCCAAGAATTACTCATGGAGTAGGGTTAGGATTCCTAGGATATTGTCCTTCCTCCAAGAGGGTTTGGACAAAGGACTATCAGCTAGTTCTTTAAAGGGACAGATTTCTGCTCTGTCTATTCTTTTACACAAGCGTCTGGCAGAAGTTCCAGACGTTCAGGCATTTTGTCAGGCTTCAGTTAGAATTAAGCCTGTGTTTAAACCTGTTGCTCCCCCATGGAGATTAAACTTAGTCCTTAAAGTTCTTCAAGGGGTTCCGTTTGAACCCCTTCATTCTATTGATATCAAACTTCTATCATGGAAAGTTCTTTTTCTGATGGCTATTTCCTCGGCTCGAAGAGTCTCGGAGTAATTTGCCTTACATTGTGATTCTCCTTATCTGATCTTTCATTCAGATAAAGTAGTTCTGCGTACAAAACCTGGGTTTTTACCTAAGGTGGTTTCAATCAAGAGATTGTTGTTCCATCATTATGCCCTAATCCTTCTTAAAGAAGGAACGTCTTTTGCATAATCTAGACGTAGTCCGTGCATTGAAGTTTTACTTGCAGGCTACTAAAGATTTTCGCCAAACATCTCACCTGTTTGTTATTTACTCTGGACAGAGGAGAGGTCAAAAGGCCTCGGCAACCTCTCTTTCTTTTTGGCTTCGGAGTATAATCCGTTTAGCATATGAGACTGCTGGACAGCAGCCCCCTGAAAGAATTACAGCTCATTCTACTAGAGCTGTGGCTTCCACCTGGGCCTTTAAAAATGAGGCCTCTGTTGAACAGATTTGCAAGGCTGCGACTTGGTCTTCGCTTCATACCTTTTCAAAATTTTACAAATTTGTTACTTTTGCTTCTTCGGAGGCTGTTTTTGGGAGAAAGGTTCTACAGGCAGTGGTTCCTTCCGTTTAAGTCCCTGCCTTGTCCCTCCCATCATCCGTGTACTTAAGCTTTGGTATTGGTATCCCACAAGTAATGGATGATCCGTGGACTGGATACACTTAACAAGAGAAAACATAATTTATGCTTACCTGATAAATTTATTTCTCTTGTAGTGTATCCAGTCCACGGCCCGCCCTGTCCTTTTAAGGCAGGTCTAAATTTTAATTAAACTTCAGTCACCACTGCACCCTATGGTTTCTCCTTTCTCGGCTTGTTTCGGTCGAATGACTGGATATGGCAGTTAGGGGAGGAGCTATATAGCAGCTCTGCTGTGGGTGATCCTCTTGCAACTTCCTGTTGGGAAGGAGAATATCCCACAAGTAATGGATGATCCGTGGACTGGATACACTACAAGAGAAATAAATTTATCAGGTAAGCATAAATTATGTTTTCTCCTTCACCAATTTTCAAGAAAATGTTTCCAATAGCTGACTCTATTAAGGAGTCTTGGCAGACGGTTCCTAAGGTGGAAGGGGCAATTTCCACTTTGGCTAAGAGAACCACTATTTCCATAGAGGATAGCTGTTCCTTTAAAGATCCTATGAATAAAAAGTTGGAGGCATTGTTAAAGAAGATGTATGTTCACCAGGGTCTACAATGGCAACTTGCGGTGTGCATTGCTTCTGTCACCAGCGCAGCAGCCTACTGGTTTGATGCTTTGTCTGATTCTATTCAGACAGATATGCCTCTTGAGGAAATCCAGGATAGGATCAAGGCTCTTAAGTTGGCCAATTCCTTTATCACTGATGCTTCCTTACAAGTCATTAAGTTGGGAGCAAAGATTTCTAGCTTTGCTGTACTGGCCCACAGAGCCTTATGGTTGAAATCCTGGTCTGCGGATGTTTTATTCAAGTCCAAACTTGTTTGGGCCGGGTTTGGCTGAAATTATTTCAGATATTACGGGAGGAAAAGGACATTTCCTCCCTCAGGATAAGAGGAATAATCAGAAAGGACGTCAGAGTAATTTTTGTTCTTTTTCGAAACTTTAAAGGTAAGTATATCTATCTATTGGGTACTTGTAAAGCACAAACTAATCACCCATTAGGGTCTTAAGGCGTTATGGGAGGGGGGAGAGGGGGGGCTAAGGGAAGACGATTCAGTAGAAGAGCCAGGTATTGCGGTCCTTCCTGAAGTTTGTAAGGGAGGTGGATTGTCTGAGGTGCAGCGGGAGAGAGTTCCATGACCTTGCTGCCATATAGGAGAAGGATTTTCCTCCAGCTGTTTTTTTCTTGATGCGGGGGATGAGTGCGAGTGCTTGGTCAGCAGAGCTGCTTCAGGCGCCGTCTTTTCAACAAGCAAACTCTCTTAGAGAGATCTTGTTGTCTTTTCTTCAGTCCCACAACTGGATCTCATGGCATCTAGACAGAATGCCAAGCTCCCGAGGTACGGGTCGCGGTCAAGGGATCCTCAGGCTGTACTGATAGATGCTCTGGCGGTTCCTTGGAATTTCAGTCTAGCATACCTTTTTCCTCCGTTTGCTCTTCTTCCACGGGTCATTGCTCAAATCAAACAGGAGAGGGCATCGGTAATCCTCATTGCACCGGCATGGCCTTGCAGGATCTGGTATGCAGACCTAGTGAAGATGTCATCTCTTCCACCTTGGAGTCTTCCACTGAGGAAGGACCTTCTATTTCAAGGGCCCTATCTTTTTCCAGGAAAAGGAGAAAATTCAATCTGCAGCACAACATAACCCGACCTTCAAATTTCAAGGGATGGTGGTCCAATTCTTCCATGACCTAAGCTTGAGAACACTCCAGCGGAGAAACCTATTAAGACCACTGACAGCCATATTGAGAAAACGTCAAATTCAATACGGCTGGGGATTACATATTCTCAAAGAAGGGAAAGCAACATCTATCAGGGAGATTGAGATCCCCGCTGTCTGCAAAATTTTGGGACTTGACGCTCCCTTAATAAAATTAGACTCACCATCATTTCCATCTGCTGACACATAGCTTCCCCAGCGCACTCCAAGACAATCCAAATGGCTTACAGTAAACAAGAAGAGACAGAAGACTTGATACTTTCTCATGTACTACCTTTATTTGAAAGGACTTGTTTAGTAGAGCTTAGCTACCCCTCTACTCAATATCCAGAAGTCTACTACACCTGTTAACCACCTGTCATCTGAGAATAGGTGATGTATGGTGTGTTGCGTTGACTGTGTTGTGGTATAGCCTGCTGTTCTTAACAAATTTGTCATTTTACTGTTTTACACTTGTGTTGTTATTTGGTAACTAACCCCTTTGCATTACTTACCTGAGATATTTTATGATTCCAATATGTTGGAATCGTGGTAATTCACTACTTTTCTTCCAGACAATTGTGATCTGGTTTTTCTTTCCTTTCGTTCCCTTTAGGACTATTTGTAGGTCATACATGATGTCTAACAATATGTCAACTACTGTTTATTGTAGAACTGAGGTCATTTTATTAGCTCTAATAATACATATGTTGTGGAATAGTTACATGAACACCCATATTCATGACTCTCACACTAATGGCGTGTAAAATACAACTGGTCTCTCACAACGTGAGAGGATTGAATACTTATATTAAGCGTCATGTAGCTATGTCTTACTATCATAAGCTCCAAGCTAACGTTCTCTTCCTGCAAGAGACCCACCTTATTAATACTAAAATCTCCAAATATTGGTCCAAGACATTTACACAGCACTTTCGATGGACACTAAAAAAAGAGGTGTCTCTATTCTAATCCATTCCTCTATAAACTGTACACATGAATCCACTATATCGGATCCTGAGGGCAGATACATAATAGTAAAAGGTCATTTAGCCGACTCTGATATTATTTTTTGCAACTTATACGCGCCGAATGAGAATCAGCATTTTTTTTTTAGAAATGCATCTAAATTGCTCAGACATTGGTCTCAATATAAGATCATAATGGCAGGAGACTTCAATATTAATTTGTCCCCAATTTCTCCAACTACTAAAATTACTAATAAACAACAGCGCCATAACAGAATAGTAAGATCTATTCTGGACACTTTAGCTCCACATACACTTACAGACTCCTGGAAATATCTATATGGTAACACAAATGATACCACATTCTATTCTGCTGCACACCGATCCTACACTAGGATAGATTACATATGTGTTAGTCAGATCTTACCAGCCCCTCATACTGTCCTCCGAGATTCACACATGTGCATGGTCTGACCATTCCCCAATATCCTTCCTCTTAGATGGGGCTACAGACTTTAAGAGATTAAGGACTTGGACATACGACCCAAGTTATCTTAAAGACAAAATAACCCGGGAAAATGCTGAATAAATTCTGGAATATAAATCTTCATTCCACTAACAACCCATTAACGATGTGGGCTGCACATAAATCTTACATGAGAGGGCTTTTGATTTAAAGTAAATCCCACCTTCATCGCCAAAGAAATTCCAAAATAACACAATTTCAGATTGATATATCAAATCTTGAAGCTCAACATAAGCACACACCAAAACAATCCACTTTAACTGACCTAAATAGGAAGCGGGCCCTTATTTTTAAGACGGGTTTTTGTCATTTTTTGAAACCTCAGGCACCTCTATACCCTTTGTGTCTTCTTCTCTTTTAATAATTCCTCGGCTGAATAACTGGGGATTCATAGTTGCCAACATTTCAAAAAAAATTCTAGGGACACTTTGCCACAGAGTAAGCAAGCGGGTTACTGGAGTATTGACGACCTACTGTTCAACTGCTCTGCCCACTCATTTCTGTAATGAAAACACACCCATTTGATAGTAATAGTATAATTTAGACTTATCCATAGTTTATTATACAGATTACAGCACTAAGCTATTACACCTACCCAGTCTCTGGAACACATTCTGGGCATATGGTTATTTTTACAACACAGCATCAAAATTAGGCAGACAAATAATATGTGAACCCATTCAATAATAATACCAATATTCCATAAGGAATTATTTATATTTAAATAATACACTACATATATCTATATGTATATATGTATGTATATATGTGTGTGTGTGTGTGTAAATATATAAACACCAAATGTTGGGCAAAAGAGGTAGCATTTCCAGGGACATACAACAAAATCCAGGGACTGTCCCTGGAAATTAGGGACTGTTGACAACTATGGGGATTGTGGGTAGTGGGAGGATACTTGAAGCTTTGCTGGGGTGTTCGTTGCTTCCACCTGGTGGCCAGGAGTTTATTTCCCAGTAGTAATTTAATGGCTTCGTAGACTCTCCATGCCAGGAAAGAAAATAATTTATCTGGTAAGTATAAATTGTTATTTATTTTCTATAGACTTCCATTTTAGCCAATTAGTGCTGTGTTGTGCTGACTCTTAAATAACTCCACGGGCGTGAGAACACTGTTATCTATATGGCCCACGTGAACTAGCATTCTCCTGTTGTGAAAAGCAAATAAAAAAGCATGTGATAAGAGGCTGTCTGTAGTGGCTTAGAAACAGACAGAAATTTAGAGGTTTAAATGTTATAAAGTATATTAATATAACAATGTTAATGTACAAAGCTGGGGAATGGGTAGTAAAGGCATTATCTATATTTAAAAAAAATAACACTTTTGGTGTAGACTGTCCCTTTAAATTATGATTTGCATATTATGTTACCTACAAGTTTAACTTTTTTTTTAATTTTGTTACATTTTTTGATGCACTTTAACAATACAATTTTTTTCCTGTGTATTTTTATGTGAATGGTTCAATTATTTGTTTTCTATAATTTTTAAATTACGATTTTCATTGTTCACTTTTGTAATGTCTGCATCTCCTCCCAATATAAAAATGCAGCGAGAGCCTGTTTTTTTAGGATAAAAAGTAGCTTTAGAGCATTCCACCAGGGAATATTCTTATAGAATCTCACCAGCCCAGAGAGCTGCAGAGAATCGACCCCTATGTCTGAGAAGTGGTCTGAAATGGTATAGGAGACTTTTCTGCTGCAAATCCCCTTCTACAATTAGGCAGGGCAATACATGTCATACATATTCCTTGGTTCTCAGCAGATCCCTGCAAGATCTTTTTGCAGGTAGTAATTTCTGCAGTAATACTCAACTCAGGATTCAAATGGTATTACACTTTATTCTTGCAATATTCTAATGATTTATTTTTGTATTGAATGCATAATATTTGCATTACTTTTTTTAAATTTAAAGGGACATGAAACCCAAATTCTTACTTTCATGATTCAGATCGAGCATACAATTTTAAACTTATTTCCAATTGACTCTATTATCATATTTGCTTCATCCAAGTGGTATAAAAACTCTTAATCTTCTTTCCTATTTTTATTTTCTTATTTGGCAAATATGTTGTGATGCTCTATAGCAGTGGTTTTCAAACCTGTTCTCAGGCCTCCCTAACAGGCCACATTTTGAGGATAGAACACAGGTGAAACAATCAGCTGATTAGTAACCATGGTTATTTTACCTGCTCTCATCCAAGTTAATCCTGAAAACCTGACCTGTTGAGGAGGCCTGAGGACAGGTTTGAAAACCAATGCTCTATTGTCAGTGGTGAGATTCTAACATTTTAGCAACAGGTTCTCTAAACATCTCCATAATACAAAACCTTTACACTTTCTACAACCTGCTGAATCCCACCACTGTCTATAGTTGTATCTTTACATAGCAACAGGACAGAGCTCCGAAACAGGCACCATAAAATATGCAACAGTTGGGGGCTCTGAACATTACAAATGTATGCCCCTATTTGTTTTTTCTTTCCAGGGGAAATCATAAATCAAAAGGGAAATCATATTTTATCTTTAGGCATATAATCTTTTTTTGAGCTTTAAAAACTATCTATACCTCAGCTACAAAATGTGTTGCAAATGTATTATTCAGTTTTCTCATTTAATCCTAGGCTTTATCATATTTTTCCCTTTGTGCGGATTTGTGGTTACCATATACAGTGATTTATATGTGTACACACAAACACCAGGCATATGTTTTTAGTTTACATTTTTTCTGGTTTCCTTTTTCCAATAGACAAGAAATCTCATATAGTCATTTTAAAATACTTAAGAATAAATCAGGAAAACAAACGGTTTAAAGTGGATTCTATCATTTCCTAACACATATCTGTTTTTTTCTTTATTTTTACTTGTTTAGAGCTCTCGTCTCTCTTTTCTTACAAAAACATCATTATATGTGTTTATTTATGTAATTCGCATTAGTGTTTTGATTACGATTTTAATATTGTAACCCTTCCTGTGCTGGAAAGCCAATACAAAACAATGTTGCTTTTCCTGTGGATAAGGGGCCGGAGAGATTGGACATGTTTATAAAGTGCTATCACGCTGAGCCTCAGTGAGCTGTAAATGGAATCTGGCAGTTCCAGTGTTTGCACCGTGTTATTTGGCTCAGCACTGATAAGCAATAGACAGTCTGGCTCCTTCAAGGAGTCTCTCTGCAATGTCTGAGCACTCGGCAGTTCCGAAACCCTCTGGCTGACTTTCCCCTGTGGACTGTTCATTTATCAGGAAATGAAATTGGTTACAGGGTTTCTCACATTGCCAAACCTCACTGACGAAATCAGAATTGTTCAGAGTTTCAGAAGCAGCAACAACTCTTTATCTCCAAATGCTTTATTTTAGCTATAGGTTACCCCCTGCAGATAAATCAGCTGCATCTTCTGTATGGAGCTTTCTTTATGCTCTATTACTTATTTATAGAACCACAGCTGCTAATAATTTCACATTATCCAAAATGATTTTGTTTTTTTACTGTCTAACTTCACAATGTTGTCCCTATGAGCTAATCTGCAATCATCTCTACTATTTTATCTGATGGTTCCCAAGACACTTGTGAGATTTGCATCAATTTTTAAAAGTCTACAAGGCAGAAATTGAAACTTGTGCAAACTTTTGCATTTGTAGCTATCAGCTTTTGTCATCAGAAAGCCTTTGGCAGCCAGAGAAACATTGACTTTTGTACATTTATCTAGTGTGTGTGTGTATGTGTATGTATATATATATATATATATATATACATACATATACACACACACACACATTTACACACACACATATATATATGTCTATAATTTTAATTGTATGTTTATTTTAACAGTGAGAGACAGCCTAATAACAAAAAAATTCAGAAAACCACATTTCAAAAAAGTTATACATTGATTTGCATTTTATAAAGGAAATAAGTATTTGATCCCTTACCAATCAGCAAGATTTCTGGCTCCCAGGTGTCTTTTATACAGGTAACGAGGTGAGATCAGGAGCACTCTCTTAAAGGGAGTGCTCCTAATCTCAGCTTGTTACCTTTATAAAAAAAACACCTGTCCACAGAAGCAATCAATCAATCAACCAGTTTCCAAACTGTCCACCATGGCCAAGACCAAAGGGCTGTCCAAGGATGTCAGGGACAAGATTGTAGACCTACACAAGGCTGGAATTGGGTACAAGACCATTGGCAAGCAGCTTGGTGAGAAGGGGACAACAGTTGGTGCAATTAATCTCCCTCGGTCTGGGGCTCCATGCAAGATCTCACCTCATGGAGTTTCAATGATCATGAGAACGTGAGGAATCAGCCCAGAACTACACGGGGGGATCTTGTCAATGATCTCAAGGCAGCTGGAACCATAGTCACCATATAATCGATTGGTAACACAATACGCAGTGAAGGACTAAAATCCTACAGTGCCCACAAGGTCCCCCTGCTCAAGAAAGCACATGTGCAGGCCCGTCTTAAGTTTGCCAATGAACATCTGAATGATTCAGAGGAGAACTGAGCGAAAGTGTTGTGGTCAGATGAGACCAAAGTCAAGCTCTTTGGCATCAACACAACTTGCTGTTTTTGGAGGAGGAGAAATGCTGCCTATGATCCCAAGAACACCATCCCCTCCGTCAAACATGGAGATGGAAACATTATGCAAGGAGTGGCTCAAGAAGAAGCACATTAAGGTCCTGGAGTGGCCTAGCTAGTCTCCAGACCTTAAAGGGACAGTCAAGTCCAAAAAAAACTTTCTTGTTTCAAATAGGGCATGTAATTTTAAACAACTTTCCAATTTACTTTTATCACCGATTTTGCTTTGTACTCTTGGTATTCTTAGTTGGAAGCTAAACCTAGGAGGCTCATATGCTAATTTCTTAGACCTTGAAGGCCGTCTCTAATGTAAATGCATTTTGATAGTTTTTCATCACTAGAGGGCATTAGTTCACATGTTTCATATAGCTAACATTGAGCTCATGCACTTGAATTTGCCATGGAGACAGCTCTGATTGGCTAAAATTCAAGTCTGTCAAAAGAACTGAAATAAGGGGGCAGTCTGCTGAGGCTTAGATACAAGGTAATTACAGAGGTAAAACCTGTATAATTATAACTGTGATGGTTATGCAAAACTGAGGAATTGGTAATTAAGGTATTATCTATCTTTTAAAACAACAAAAATTCTGGTGTTGACTGTCCCTTTAATCCCAAACAACATCTGTGGAGGGAGCTGAAGGTTCGGCAGCCTTGAAACGTTAATGACTTGGAGAGCATCTGCAAAGAGGAGTGGGACAAAATCCCTCCTAAGATGTTTGCAAACCTGGTGGCCAACTACAAGTAACGTATGACCTCTGTGATTGCCAACAAGGGTTTTGCCACCAAGTACTAAGTCATGTTTTGCAAAGGGGCCAAATACTTATTTCATTCATTAAAATGCAAATCAATTTATAACTTTTTTGAAATGCATTTTTCTGGATTTTTTTGTTGTTATTCTGTCTCTCTCTGTTCAAATAAACCTACCATTAAAATGATAGACTGATCATTTCTTTGTCAGTGGGCAAACGTACAAAATCAGCAGGGGATCAAATAATTTTTTCCATCACTGTATGATATATATATATATATATATATATATATATCACACACATTTGCCATTTACACAAACATATTTATCTATCTATATATATATATATATATATATATATATATATATATATATATATATATACACACACACACACACACATTCACACATATATATATATATATATATATATACATATATACACTCACACATGTGATTTATTTCAGGTTTCATTTTTCATTGTATTTCATAACAAATAATGAAACCCAAAATAATGCACCTGTCTATTTATACGTACACACACTCACATACTCAGTCTTTAATCACATGTTCATATATCAAACAAGTACACCATTTGGTTCAAGCTATAACTTGGTAACAAAGTAAGACTTAGCCAAGGGCATTGTACGTTCAATAATTTAATTTTTACACCACTTTATATGTAGCAAAGTTATGATACATTTTTCTAGGTAAAACACTACTAATGCGTAAAGAGGAGGGATATTCTTTGCCTAGCTTGCCAGCCATTGGGCTCTGAGTCTAACTATAGCTTGAGAATTTAGCTAAAATCTCTTGGTGAAGAAATTAGACTGTAGTCTTGTGACAAGCACTGTGCAAGATAAAGTCCTTGTATATATTTTCTCTAGCAGAACCATTTAATGATGGATGTAAATAGAGATATCACTAATTAGCGTGTTTTAAAGCTTTTTTGGCACTGAAGTATTTAAAGATTGTTTCCCCTGCTATTCTTGTAAGTTCATCCAAACAGTGAGATTTTCACATACTTTGAGTCTGCCTTCTGGCACGGTGCGTTTGCTGTTTGAAGTTGCTGCGTGGAAAACCTGAGGAAAAATGTGAAGACAGGAGTTTAATACACGGCCAAATAACATGTTTTTGTTTTGTTTTTCAAATTCAGGGTGGTTTTGGCAAAGATCTCATGACAATCTCCCAGTAAATGTTATCATATGAAGCCTTATTACAGCTTTCATGACTAATTGTGCTGCACAGTAGTTGGGTCATATTTTGAGGTGGATTTTTATAAATACCTTGTAAATGTGTATTGCAAGTTATCACATTGCTAGCACAAATGTTTATGTACCCATAGATATTTTACTTTGTTTCTTCACATCTGCTTTTACTCTCTTCTCTCATGCTTTGCGAGTAAGAATACTCACTATTCTTATGGTTCCAATGCTGTAGTCAACAGCTGTACTAGAGGTGTGAACAAGGCCGCAGCTTTTCTGCCTCCAAGATGTCCGCCAAGTTGCTCAAGCATGCGCAGAGTGCAGGATACTATAACAGAAGGGAAAGGGAAGCAGTTCAGTCAGTTCCTCATAACCAGCTCATGAATTCAGACTCACATATGTCCCTTACCATGCACATTTCACCATTAGGATTTCTACCTTTTTGGAGAAAAATATGGGTTATGATAATTAGCATAGATAATTATGCAACATAAGTCTGAAATGACTCACATAATTAGACAATGTTTCACCATAAGATGGTCCTTATTTCTGTGTTTATTCTTTATTATGTACATTGACCTAAACATAAAAATTTACCTGATACCCTATAATTGTCCCAGTCTGAGACTTAGAACCGTAAAATTCTCTGGCATGGAGATAAATACCACGTTATCCCTCGCATGGACACGCTCTCTGCAATGAAGAATCTACCATGGGCAATTGAATGTAACATATAGCAACATTTCTTTTTGTAGCACATACAAATCAAATTGTCTACTTTACTTTGCCTTTGTTTCTAGTTTTGCATATGTCTTTTTTTTTTACCAGTGCATTATAGATTTTGAAACAAACTTAGCAGCTTTCATTTTACAAAATAAAACAGCGAGACGTGGTTAGAGAATACGAGATGCACAAGTAGCACAGCTGTTCAGCCCACTTGCCAATAGAAAAATGAATTACGCAGATTTATTTTTTTTACACTTTGGGGCAATCTTAACTTCATATTTTGAAACTAAATTAGACATTCAATAAATTTTTTAAATACATTTTATTGAGCACTATAATTTTATGTCTCTCTGTCTTTGTATATGAAAATGTAGGTTACACCACTTAGTGAGATACACAGTTGTTAAAGTAAAATTTACTTACAGAAAATCTTGTGAGGGACCTTTATCTTTGTTTTATATAGGTGAGGAGAGTCCACGATCCATTACTCCTGGGAATTACTCTTCTCTACCACTAGGAGGAGGCAAATATTCCCAAACACCAAGTCTTTACTTTGCCTCCGCTGGAGGTGGTTGAAGAATGAAGATGTGCATTTGATTCTCCAAGGAGAGGAGTTTTCAGTCTATGTTGAGGCCCGGTTACCCCTCAGAGTACAGTGCTTGTCAGATGGATCTCTATGGGATATGGTTTGTGACTATTTTTCACCTCATGGGAAATTTTTCATAAACCTTCCATAGTTGGTCGCAGGGACTTGTCTTTTGCCTCCCTTTATAAATCTTCAATATACTCCTATTCCAGAACCTTGACTGATATATTTCAGTACTGGTTTGGCTGTCTGCAGCTTGTTTGCCAGTGGACGAGTGTCTCTTGGGGAGTATCATTTGTTAACATTTAGAACCTCCTTTTATCTATGTTATGGGCACTTTTTAAAGCTTATATATATTTATATATATATATATATATATATATATATATATATTCTATTATATATGGCCCTGAGACAGATCCTTTACACTTTTCTCTTGCTATATTTCACACATCGGCCTTTAGGTTTATGCACGTTGTGGTTGCGCATGTCGGGTAACACTTGTCGATTTAAAGCACATCACTTTAGTTCTACTATAGTTCTATCGCATGACTGCCAGTTTCCACGCATCGGGTTAACCCACATTTGTCCTCAGTTTTTTGCATGTCGGGTTTTGGAGCTAAATTCCTTCCTTCTGATGAGCATTATCTGACTTCAGATGTTATGTTAATGTCTCCTGCTTTGTTTTGCAGTGCAGATTAGCGCACATTCTACCTGTAAGTTTATTTAAAAAAATACTTAGGAGGGTATAAGTGATTTCCATTCTTTAGAAGCTTTTTTAAGTGGAGTATAGCGTTTATTGCATTGATTTGCCATATGCTGTAATGGAGCAGTCTGATTTTGTCCCTAAATCTACCCAAGAAACTGAGTCTCTTGAACACCTTTCTACCATTATTAGATGCTTATTGTAAAAATGCTGAATTGCCTTCTCTAGCTCATTAATGTGGCTCATGTTTAGAATTGTTAATGAAATAAGACCAATCTAATGCTGTTCCTTTGGGTATTAACACACATACTGTTTGTTCATTACAGGAGAATACTGACTCGGTTTCATCTACTGTGAAAAACAAAAAATTACTCTGGTTCAGTCTGGAGACCTAGTGCTAACTGGAACAAGTTTAAGCAGGGTACGAAATCTATCCCTGAAACCAAATCTGCATAAAGGTGTGGCCCCCAATCCAGAGGTTCTGGTAGGGGGCAGATTAAGCCTCTTTCAGGAGGCTTGGTTTCGGCCTGTTCCAGATCCCTGGATTTTGAATATAGTTTCTCAGAGCTATCGATTCGGATTCAGAACATGGCCTCCCAGAGGAAGGTTTTTTTCTGTCCAATATTCCAAGGAATTCTGTAAAAGCTCAAGCTTTTTTCAAGTCTGTCTCAGATCCGGAAGCTATGGGAGTAACTGTTCCAATTCCTTTGCAGGAACAGGGGATGGGATTTTTTTTAAATCTCTTGATTGTTCAAAGAAGGAATGTACTTTCATTCCAGTTCGGGATCTGAGTGCCCTGAACAAGTTTGTAAGGATTCCATCTTTTAAAATGGAAACTATTCTGACTATTATGCCTTTTGTTCAGCAAGGTCAGTTTATGTCCACAATAGATTTAAAGGATTGTTCTAGACCTCATTTGCAATTTTCAGGACTCTTCAAGCTTGGCCTCTGTTGAAAAGGGAGTCTCATCTCCGTTTACAGACAGACATATATAGCAGTAGCTTATGCCGACCATCAGGGGGGAACTCACCGTTCCATAGCGATGAAGTGTCTCAAATTTTCTCATGAGCAGAAACAAATTCTTGTCTAGTCTCTGGGAGGCAGATTTTCTCAGTTGTCAATCTCTACATCCAAAGGAGTGGTCTCTTTACCAGGATGTATTCAATCAGTTTGTGATTTTTTTTTTGGGGTCTCCAAGAGATGGATCTGATGGCATCTCGTTTGAACAACAAACTTCACAGGCACTTTGCTAGGTCCAGGGATCCTCAGGCAAAGTTAGTGGATGCTCTAGTAGTTCCTTGGTATTTTCAGCTTAATTAACTGTTTCCTCCTCTGGTACTTCTCCCCAGAGTAAATTCCAAGATAAGCCTAGAGTAGTTGTCAGTTATCCTGATTGCCCCAGCATGGCGTCGCAGGATTTGGTATGTGGGTCTGGTTCAGATACCCAGCTGTTCTCCTTGGCCTAACCTTATGTCTCAAGGTCCTTTTCTCTTGTTAAGTGTGTTCAGTCCACGGGTCATCCATTACTTATGGGATATATTCTCCTTCCCAACAGGAAGTTGCAAGAGGATCACCCAAGCAGAGCTGCTATATAGCTCCTCCCCTCACATGTCATATCAAGTCATTCTCTTGCAAGTCTCAACAAAGAAGGAGGTCGCGAGAGGAGATAGGAGTTTTTTACCTAATTATTCTTCAATCAAAAGTTTATTATTTTAAAATGGCACCGGAGTGTGCTGTTTTTTCTCTCAGGCAGTATTTAGAAGAAGAATCTGCCTGCGTTTTCTATGATCTTAGCAGACGTAACTAAGATCCACTGGCTGTTCTCGCACATTCTGAGGAGTGGGGTAACTTCAGAAAAGGGAATAGCATGCGGGGTCCCCCGCAAATGAGGTATGTGCAGTAATATTTTCTAGGAATGGAATTGACTAAGAAAACACTGCTGTTACCCATATGATGTAAGTACAGCCTTTAATGCAGTAGTAGCGACTGGTATCAGGCTGATAAATGTATGCGCAGTTAAGTTATTTTCTAGGGACTAGAATTTGACTGAGAAAATACTGTTAATACTGAAATAAATGTATGAGCCTTAACTGCAGTAGAAGCGACTGGTAGCAGGCTTAGTGATAACTTTGCATAACAATGGAAAGTTGTTTTTAAAACGTTTACTGGCATGTTATTCGTTTTGTGAGGTACTTTGGTGATAAATCTTTTTGGGCATGATTTTTTTCCATATGGCTAACGTATATTTCTGCATAGAAACCGTTGTAACAGGTCTCCCACTGTTGTAATATGAGTGGGAGGGGCCTTTTTTAGCGCCTTGTTGCGCAGTTAAAATTCTAGCACAGTCTTCCTGCTTCTTCCTCCTTGATCCAGGACGTCTCCAGAGAGCTCAGGGGTCTCCAAAATTCATTTTTGAGGTAGGTAATCAGTCACAGCAGACCTGTGACAGTGTGTTTGACTGTGATAAAAGCGTTAAAATCATAAATTGATTATCCGTTTTTGGGTATTGAGGGGTTAATCATCCGTTTGCTAGTGGGTGCAATCCTCTGCTAAATTCATACATTTACTGTTAAAATTGTTGGCTATAACTGAATTAGTTCATTGTTGTTTCAACTGTGACAGTTTTTTGTGTTTTTAAAAGCGCTGCAGCGTTTTTTCTATTGCTTGTAAATTTATTGAAATATTTTTTCAAAGCTTGCTAGCCTTCATTGCTAGTCTGTTTAAACATGTCTGATACAGATGAATCTACTTGTTCATTATGTTTAAAAGCCAATGTGGAGCCCAATAGAAATATGTGTACCAATTGTATTGATGTTACTTTAAATAAAAGTCAGTCTTTACTGGTAAAGAAATTATCACCAGACAACGAGGGGGAAGTTATGCCGACTAACTCTCCTCACGTGTCAGTACCTTCGCCTCCCGCTCAGGAGGTGCGTGAGATTGTGGCGCCAAGTACATCAAGACCCTTACAAATCACTTTGCATGATATGGCTAATGTTATGAAAGAAGTATTATCTAATTTGCCTGAGTTAAGAGGCAAGCGCGATAGCTCTGGGTTTAGGACAGAGCGCGCCGATGACACGAGAGCCATGTCCGATACTGCGTCACAATTTGCAGAACATGAGGACGGAGAGCTTCATTCTGTGGGTGACGGATCTGATCCGGGGAGACCGGATTCAGAAATTTCAAATTTTAAATTTAAGCTTGAGAACCTCCGTGTATTGCTAGGGGAGGTGTTAGCGGCTCTGAATGATTGCGACACAGTTGCAATCCCAGAGAAATGATGTAGGCTGGATAAATACTATGCGGTACCGGTGTGTACTGACGTTTTTCCTATACCTAAAAGGCTTACAGAGATTATTAGCAAGGAGTGGGATAGACCCGGTGTGCCCTTTTCCCCTCCTCCGATATTTAGAAAAATGTTCCCAATAGACGCCACCACACGAGACTTATGGCAGACGGTCCCTAAGGTGGAGGGAGCAGTTTCTACTTTAGCCAAGCGTACCACTATCCCGGTGGAGGATAGTTGTGCTTTCTCAGATCCAATGGATAAAAAATTAGAGGGTTACCTTAAGAAAATGTTTGTTCAACAAGGTTTTATATTACAGCCCCTTGCATGCATTGCGCCTGTCACTGCTGCAGCGGCATTCTGGTTTGAGTCTCTGGAAGAGGCTATTCGCACAGCACCATTGGATGAGATTATGAACAAGCTTAAAGCCCTTAAGCTAGCTAATGCATTTGTTTCGGATGCCGTTGTGCATTTAACCAAACTAACGGCTAAGAACTCCGGATTCGCCATCCAGGCGCACAGAGCGCTATGGCTTAAATCCTGGTCAGCAGATGTAACTTCTAAATCTAAATTGCTTAATATTCCTTTCAAAGGGCAAACCTTATTCGGGCCCGGCTTGAAAGAAATTATTGCTGACATTACTGGAGGTAAGGGTCACACCCTTCCTCAGGACAGGGCCAAATCAAAGGCCAAACAGTCTAATTTTCGTGCCTTTCGTAATTTCAAGGCAGGAGCAGCATCAACTTCCTCCGCTCCAAAACAGGAAGGGACTGCTACTCGTTACAGACAGGGTTGGAAAGGCAACCAGTCCTGGAACAAGGGCAAGCAGGCCAGAAAACCTACTTCTGCCCCTAAGACAGCATAAAGAAAGGGCCCCCTATCCGGAAACAGATCTAGTGGGGGGCAGACTTTCTCTTTTCGCCCAGGCCTGGGCAAGAGATGTCCAGGATCCCTGGGCGTTGGAGATCATATCTCAGGGATACCTTCTGGACTTCAAAACTTCTCCTCCACAAGGGAGATTTCATCTGTCAAGGTTATCAACAAACCTAATAAAGAAAGAGGCATTTCTACAATGTGTACAAGACCTCTTAGTAATGGGAGTGATCCACCCGGTTCCGCGGACGGAACAAGGGCAAGGTTTTTACTCAAATCTGTTTGTGGTTCCCAAACAAGAGGGAACCTTCAGGCCAATCTTGGACCTGAAGATCTTAAACAAATTCCTAAGGGTTCCATCGTTCAAAATGGAAACTATTCGAACCATCCTACCCATGATCCAAGAGGGTCAGTATATGACCACAGTGGACTTAAAGGATGCCTACCTTCACATACCGATTCACAAAGATCATTATCGGTACCTGAGGTTTGCCTTTCTAGACAGGCATTACCAGTTTGTAGCTCTTCCCTTCGGGTTGGCTACGGCCCCGAGAATTTTTACAAAGGTTCTGGGCTCGCTTCTGGCGGTACTAAGACCGCGAGGCATAGCGGTGGCTCCGTATCTAGACGACATTCTGATACAAGCGGCAAGTTTTCAAAATGCAAAGTCTCATACAGAGATAGTTCTAGCATTTCTGAGGTTGCATGGGTGGAAAGTGAACATGGAAAAGAGTTCTCTGTTCCCACTCACAAGGGTTCCCTTTCTAGGGACTCTTATAGATTCTGTAGAGATGAAGATTTACCTGACGGAATCCAGGTTATCAAAAATCCTAAATGCTTGCCGTGTCCTTCATTCCAATCCAAGCCGATCAGTAGCTCAGTGCATGGAAGTAATCGGCTTAATGGTCGCGGCAATGGACATAGTGCCATTTGCGCGCCTACATCTCAGACCGCTGCAACTATGCATGCTAAGTCAGTGGAATGGGGATTACTCAGATCTGTCCCCTTTACTGAATCTGGACCAGGAGGCCAGAGATTCTCTTCTCTGGTGGTTGTCGCGGGTTCATCTGTCCAAAGGAATGACTTTTCGCAGACCAGATTGGACGATTGTAACAACAGATGCCAGCCTACTAGGCTGGGGTGCAGTCTGGAACTCCCTGAAGGCTCAGGGATCGTGGACTCAGGAGGAGAAACTCCTCCCAATAAACATTCTGGAATTAAGAGCAATATTCAATGCTCTTCTAGCTTGGCCTCAGTTAGCAACACTGAGGTTCATCAGATTTCAGTCGGACAACATCACGACTGTGGCTTACATCAATCATCAAGGGGGAACCAGGAGTTCCCTAGCGATGTTGGAAGTCTCGAAGATAATTCGCTGGGCAGAGTCTCACTCTTGTCATCTGTCAGTGATCTACATCCCAGGCGTGGAGAACTGGGAGGCGGATTTTCTAAGTCGCCAGACCTTTCATCCGGGGGAGTGGGAACTTCACCCGGAGGTGTTTGCTCAACTGATTCTTTGTTGGGGCGAACCGGAGCTGGATCTCATGGCATCTCGCCAGAACACCAAGCTTCCTTGTTACGGATCCAGGTCCAGGGACCCGGGAGCGGTGCTGGTAGATGCATTAGCAGCCCCTTGGGTTTTCAACATGGCTTATGTGTTTCCACCATTTCCGTTGCTACCTCGACTGATTGCCAGGATCAAACAGGAGAGAGCATCTGTGATTCTGATAGCGCCTGCGTGGCCACGCAGGACCTGGTATGCAGACCTAGTGGACATGTCGTCCTGTCCACCATGGTCTCTGCCTCTGAGGCAGGACCTTCTAATGCAGGGTCCTTTCAACCATCCAAGCCTAATTTCTCTGAGGCTGACTGCATGGAGATTGAATGCTTGATTCTCTCAAAGCGTGGTTTTTCGGAGTCGGTTATTGATACGTTAATACAGGCTCGGAAACCTGTTACCAGAAAAATTTACCATAAGATATGGCGTAAATATTTATATTGGTGTGAATCCAAGAGTTACTCATGGAGTAAGGTTAGGATTCCTAGGATATTGGCTTTTCTACAAGAAGGTTTAGAAAAGGGTTTATCCGCTAGTTCGTTAAAGGGACAGATTTCTGCTCTGTCTATTCTTTTACACAAACGTCTGGCAGAGAATCCAGACGTCCAGGCTTTTTGTCAGGCTTTGGCTAGGATTAAGCCTGTGTTTAAAGCTGTTGCTCCTCCGTGGAGCTTAAACTTGGTTCTTAAAGTTCTTCAGGGTGTTCCGTTTGAACCCCTTCATTCCATTGATATTAAGGTTTTATCTTGGAAAGTTCTGTTTTTGATGGCTATTTCCTCGGCTCGAAGAGTCTCTGAGTTATCTGCCTTACATTGCGATTCTCCTTATCTGGTTTTTCATTCAGACAAGGTAGTTCTGCGTACTAAACCTGGGTTTTTACCTAAGGTTGTTTCTAACAGGAATATCAATCAAGAGATTGTTGTTCCTTCATTATGTCCTAATCCTTCTCCAAAGAAGGAACGTCTTTTGCATAATCTGGACATAGTCCGTGCCCTGAAGTTCTACTTGCAGGCAACTAAAGATTTTCGGCAAACTTCTTCTCTGTTTGTGGTTTATTCTGGTCAGAGGAGAGGTCAAAAGGCTTCGGCCACCTCTCTCTCTTTTTGGCTTCGTAGCATAATACGTTTAGCCTATGAGACTGCTGGACAGCAGCCTCCTGAAAGAATTACAGCTCATTCCACTAGAGCTGTGGCTTCCACCTGGGCCTTTAAGAATGAGGCCTCTGTTGAACAGATTTGCAAGGCTGCAACTTGGTCTTCACTTCATACCTTTTAAAAATTTTACAAATTTGACACTTTTGCTTCTTCGGAGGCTGTTTTTGGGAGAAAGGTTCTACAGGCAGTGGTTCCTTCTGTTTAATGTTCCTGCCTTGTCCCTCCCATCATCCGTGTACTTTAGCTTTGGTATTGGTATCCCATAAGTAATGGATGACCCGTGGACTGAACACACTTAACAAGAGAAAACATAATTTATGCTTACCTGATAAATTTATTTCTCTTGTAGTGTGTTCAGTCCACGGCCCGCCCTGTCTTTTTTTGAGGCAGTTCTAAATTTTAATTAAAACTCCAGTCACCACTGCACCCTATAGTTTTTCCTTTCTCGTCTTGTTTCGGTCGAATGACTGGATATGACATGTGAGGGGAGGAGCTATATAGCAGCTCTGCTTGGGTGATCCTCTTGCAACTTCCTGTTGGGAAGGAGAATATATCCCATAAGTAATGGATGACCCGTGGACTGAACACACTACAAGAGAAATAAATTTATCAGGTAAGCATAAATTATGTTTTTTCCATCCGGATCTCAAGTCTCTGAATTTGATGGCATGGAAATTGAACGTTTAGTTCTTAGACATAGGGGTTTCTCTGAGTCTGTAATTGAAATCTTGATTTAGGCTTGTAAGCCTGTAACTTGAAGAATCTATCACAAGGTCTGGAAGGCCATTATTTCTAGGTTTATAGGCCATTGTTTTTCCTGGCATTCTTTCAGAATTCATAGGATTTTGCAGTTCTTGCAGGATGGTCTGGATAAGGGCCAATCTACTGAATTGTTTAGGCTCTGGTTCGTTTTAAACATACAATCAAGACAATTTCTCCTCCATGGAATCTTAACTTGGTGTTCTCCTCCATGGAATCTTAACCTGGTGTTCTCCTCCATGGAATATTAACCTGGTGTATAGGGTTTTGCAGGCTCATCCTTATGAACCCATGCATAAGATGGATATTAAACTACTTTCTTGGAAAGTATTATTTTAGTTTGGCTATTTCTTCTGCTAGAAAAGTTTGAGTTATTTGCTCTTTCTTTCATGTAATTAGCAAGAGTCCATGAGCTAGTGACGTATGGGATATACATTCCTACCAGGAGGGGCAAAGTTTCCCAAACCTCAAAATGCCTATAAATACACCCCTCACCACACCCACAATTCAGTTTTACAAACTTTGCCTCCGATGGAGGTTGTGAAGTAAGTTTGTGCTAGATTCTACGTTGATATGCGCTCCGCAGCAAGTTGGAGCCCGGTTTTCCTCTCAGCGTGCAGTGAATGTCAGAGGGATGTGAGAAGAGTATTGCCTATTTGAATGCAGTGATCTCCTTCTACGGGGTCTATTTCATAGGTTCTCTGTTATCGGTCGTAGAGATTCATCTCTTACCTCCCTTTTCAGATCGACGATATACTCTTATATATACCATTACCTCTGCTGATTCTCGTTTCAGTACTGGTTTGGCTATCTGCTATATGTAGATGAGTGTCCTGGGGTAAGTAAGTCTTATTTTCTGTGACACTCCAAGCTATGGTTGGGCACTTTGTTTATAAAGTTCTAAATATATGTATTCAAACATTTATTTGCCTTGACTCAGAATGTTCAACTTTCCTTATTTTCAGACAGTCAGTTTCATATTTGGGATAATGCATTTTTTGATTTATTCATTTTTTCTTACCTTCAAAAATTTGACTCTTCCCGGTGGGCTATTAGGCTCGCGGGGGCTGAAAATGTCTCATTTTATTACGTCATTTTTGGCGCGGACTTTTTTGGCGCAAAATTCTATTTCCGTTTCCGGCGTCATACGTGTCGCCGGAAGTTACGTCATTTTTTTGACGTTATTTCGCGCCAAAAATGTCGGCGTTCCGGATATTGCGTCATTTTGGCGCCAAAAGCATTTAGGCGCCAAATAATATGGGCGTCGCTTTAGTCTCCTCAATTATTTAAGTCTCATTTTTTATTGCTTCTGGTTGCTAGAGGCTTGTTCTTGGCATTTTTTCCCATTCCTGAAACTGTCATTTAAGGAATTTGATCAATTTTGCTTTATATATATGTTGTTTTTTCTCTTACATATTGCAAGATGTCTCACGTTGCATCTGAGTCAGAAGATACTACAGGAAAATCGCTGTCAAGTGCTGAATCTACCAAAGCTAAGTGCATCTGCTGTAAACTTTTGGTAGCCATTTCTCCAGCTGTTGTTTGTATTGATTGTCATGACAAACTTGTTAAAGCAGATAATATTTCCTTTAGTAAAGTACCATTGCCTGTTGCAGTTCCTTCAACATCTAAGGTGCAGAATGTTCCTGATAATATAAGAGATTTTGTTTCTGAATCCATAAAGAAGGCTATGTCTGTTATTTCTCCTTCTAGTAAACGTAAAAAATCTTTTAAAACTTCTCTCCCTACAGATGAATTTTTAAATGAACATCATCATTATGATTCTGATGACTCCTCTGGTTCAGAGGATTCTGTCTCTGAGGTTGATGCTGATAAATCTTCATATTTATTTAAAATGGAATTTATTCGTTCTTTACTTAAAGAAGTACTAATTGCTTTAGAAATAGAGGATTCTGGTCCTCCTGATACTAATTCTAAACGTTTGGATAAGGTATTTAAAGCTCCTGTGGTTATTCCAGAAGTTTTTCCTGTTCCTAATGCTATTTCTGCAGTAATTTCCAAAGAATGGGATAAATTGGGTAATTCATTTACTCCTTCTAAACGTTTTAAGCATTTATATCCTGTGCCGTCTGACAGATTGGAATTTTGGGACAAAATCCCTAAAGTTGATGGGGCTATTTCTACCCTTGCTAAACGTACTACTATTCCTACGTCAGATGGTACTTCGTTTAAGGATCCTCTAGATAGGAAAATTGAGTCCTTTCTAAGAAAAGCTTATCTGTGTTCAGGTAATCTTCTTAGACCTGCTATATCTTTGGCTGATGTTGCTGCAGCTTCAACTTTTTGGTTGGAAACTTTAGCGCAACAAGTAACACATCGTGATTCTCATGATATTATTATTCTTCTACAGCATGCTAATAATTTTATCTGTGATGCCATTTTTGATATTATCAGAGTTGATGTCAGGTTTATGTCTCTAGCTATTTTAGCTAGAAGAGCTTTATGGCTTAAAACTTGGAATGCTGATATGGCTTCTAAATCAACTTTACTTTCTATTTCTTTCCAGGGTAACAAATTATTTGGTTCTCAGTTGGATTCCATCATTTCAACTGTTACTGGTGGGAAAGGAACTTTTTTACCACAGGATAAAAAATCTAAAGGTAAAAGTAGGGCTAATAATCGTTTTCGTTCCTTTCGTTTCAACAAAGAACAAAAGCCTGATCCTTCATCCTCAGGAGCAGTTTCAGTTTGGAAACCATCTCCAGTCTGGAATAAATCCAAGCCAGCTAGAAAGGCAAAGCCTGCTTCTAAGTCCACATGAAGGTGCGGCCCTCATTCCAGCTCAGCTGGTAGGGGGCAGGTTACGTTTTTTCAAAGAAATTTGGATCAATTCTGTTCACAATCTTTGGATTCAGAACATTGTTTCGGAAGGGTACAGGATTGGTTTCAAGATGAGACCTCCTGCAAAGAGATTTTTTCTTTCCCGTGTCCCAGTAAATCCAGTAAAAGCTCAAGCATTTCTGAAATGTGTTTCAGATCTAGAGTTGACTGGAGTAATTATGCCAGTTCCAGTTCTGGAACAGGGGATGGGGTTTTATTCAAATCTCTTCATTGTACCAAAGAAGGAGAACTCCTTCAGACCAGTTCTGGATCTAAAAATATTGAATCGTTATGTACGAATACCAACGTTCAAAATGGTAACTGTAAGGACTATCTTGCCTTTTGTTCAGCAAGGGAATTATATGTCCACAATAGATTTACAGGATGCATATCTGCATATTCCGATTCATCCAGATCCTTATCAGTTCCTGAGATTCTCTTTTCTGGACAAGCATTACCAGTTTGTGGCTCTGCCGTTTGGCCTAGCTACAGCTCCAAGAATTTTTACAAAGGTTCTCGGTGCCCTTCTGTCTGTAATCAGAGAACAGGGTATTGTGGTATTTCCTTATTTGGACGATATCTTGGTACTTGCTCAGTCTTTACATTTAGCAGAATCTCATACGAATCGACTTGTGTTGTTTCTTCAAGATCATGGTTGGAGGATCAATTTACCAAAAAGTTCTTTGATTCCTCAGACAAGGGTAACCTTTCTGGGTTTCCAGATGGATTCAGTGTCCATGACTCTGTCTTTAACAGACAAGAGACGTCTAAAATTGATTGCAGCTTGTCGAAACCTTCAGTCACAATCATTCCCTTCGGTAGCCTTATGCATGGAAATTCTAGGTCTTATGACTGCTGCATCGGACGCGATCCCCTTTGCTCGTTTTCACATGCGACCTCTTCAGCTCTGTATGCTGAAGCAATGGTGCAAGGATTACACGAAGATATCTCAAACAATATCTTTAAAACCGATTGTTCGACATTCTCTAACATGGTGGACAGATCACCATCGTTTAATTCAGGGGGCTTCTTTTGTGCTTCCGACCTGGACTGTAATTTCAACAGATGCAAGTCTCTCGGGTTGGGGAGCTGTGTGGGGATCTCTGACAGCACAAGGAGTTTGGGAATCTCAGGAGGTGAGATTTCCGATCAATATTTTGGAACTCCGTGCAATTTTCAGAGCTCTTCAGTTTTGGCCTCTTCTGAAGAGAGAATCGTTCATTTGTTTTCAGACAGACAATGTCACAACTGTGGCATACATCAATCATCAAGGAGGGACTCACAGTCCTCTGGCTATGAAAGAAGTATCTCGAATTTTGGTTTGGGCGGAATCCAGCTCCTGTCTAATCGCTGCGGTTCATATCCCAGGTATAGACAATTGGGAAGCGGATTATCTCAGTCGCCAAACGTTGCATCCGGGCGAATGGTCTCTTCACCCAGAGGTATTTCTTCAGATTGTTCAAATGTGGGAACTTCCAGAAATAGATCTGATGGCGTCCCATCTAAACAAGAAACTTCCCAGGTATCTGTCCAGATCCCGGGATCCTCAGGCGGAGGCAGTGGATGCATTATCACTTCCTTGGAAGTATCATCCTGCCTATATCTTTCCGCCTCTAGTTCTTCTTCCAAGAGTAATCTCCAAGATTCTGAAGGAATGCTCGTTTGTTCTGCTGGTAGCTCCGGCATGGCCTCACAGGTTTTGGTATGCGGATCTTGTCCGGATGGCCTCTTGCCAACCGTGGACTCTTCCGTTAAGACCAGACCTTCTGTCACAAGGTCCCTTTTTCCATCAGGATCTGAAATCCTTAAATTTAAAGGTATGGAGATTGAACGCTTGATTCTTGGTCAAAGAGGTTTCTCTGACTCTGTCATTAATACTATGTTACAGGCTCGTAAATCTGTATCTCGAGAGATATATTATAGAGTCTGGAAGACTTATATTTCTTGGTGTCTTTCTCATCATTTTTCTTGGCATTCTTTTAGAATACCGAGAATTTTACAGTTTCTTCAGGATGGTTTAGATAAGGGTTTGTCCGCAAGTTCTTTGAAAGGACAAATCTCTGCTCTTTCAGTTCTTTTTCATAGAAAGATTGCTATTTTTCCTGATATTCATTGTTTTGTACAAGCTTTGGTACGTATAAAACCTGTCATTAAGTCAATTTCTCCTCCTTGGAGTTTGAATTTGGTTCTGGGAGCTCTTCAAGCTTCTCCGTTTGAACCTATGCATTCATTGGACATTAAATTACTTTCTTGGAAAGTTTTGTTCCTTTTGGCCATCTCTTCTGCCAGAAGAGTTTCTGAATTATCTGCTCTTTCTTGTGAGTCTCCTTTTCTGATTTTTCATCAGGATAAGGCGGTGTTGCGAACTTCTTTAGAATTTTTACCTAAAGTTGTGAATTCCAACAACATTAGTAGGGAAATTGTGGTTCCTTCATTATGTCCTAATCCTAAGAATTCTAAGGAGAAATCGTTGCATTCTTTGGATGTTGTTAGAGCTTTGAAATATTATGTTGAAGCTACGAAATCTTTCAGTAAGACTTCTAGTCTATTTGTTATCTTTTCCGGTTCTAGAAAAGGCCAGAAAGCTTCTGCCATTTCTTTGGCATCTTGGTTGAAATCTTTAATTCATCTTGCCTATGTTGAGTCGGGTAAAACTCCGCCTCATAGGATTACAGCTCATTCTACTAGGTCAGTTTCTACTTCCTGGGCGTTTAGGAATGAAGCTTCGGTTGACCAGATCTGTAAAGCAGCAACTTGGTCCTCTTTGCATACTTTTACTAAATTCTACCATTTTGATGTATTTTCTTCTTCTGAAGCAGTTTTTGGTAGAAAAGTACTTCAGGCAGCGGTTTCAGTTTGAATCTTCTGCTTATGTTTTTCGTTAAACTTTATTTTGGGTGTGGATTATTTTCAGCAGGAATTGGCTGTCTTTATTTTATCCCTCCCTCTCTAGTGACTCTTGTGTGGAAAGATCCACATCTTGGGTAGTCATTATCCCATACGTCACTAGCTCATGGACTCTTGCTAATTACATGAAAGAAAACATAATTTATGTAAGAACTTACCTGATAAATTCATTTCTTTCATATTAGCAAGAGTCCATGAGGCCCGCCCTTTTTTTGTGGTGGTTATGATTTTGTATAAAGCACAATTATTCCAATTCCTTATTTTATATGCTTTCGCACTTTTTTATCACCCCACTTCTTGGCTATTCGTTAAACTGAATTGTGGGTGTGGTGAGGGGTGTATTTATAGGCATTTTGAGGTTTGGGAAACTTTGCCCCTCCTGGTAGGAATGTATATCCCATACGTCACTAGCTCATGGACTCTTGCTAATATGAAAGAAATGAATTTATCAGGTAAGTTCTTACATAAATTATGTTTTCTTGTGATCCTCTAGCAATGATCTGATTTTTCATTAGGATAAAGCTGTTTTACAGACTTCATTTGCTTTTTTACCTAAAGTTGTTTCTTCAGAAAACATTAGCGGAAAGATTGCTGTTCATTCTTTGTGACCTAATCCTAAGAATTCTTCAGAGAGATCTTTACATTATTGTTAGGAAATTGAAATATTACATTGATCCTACTAAGGACTTTAGACAAACTTCTAGTTTGTTCATTCTTTTGTCTGGTTCTAGGAAGGGTCAGAAAGCTTCTGCTGTTTCTTTAGCCTAGTGGTTGAAACTTTTGTTCACAAAGCTTACTTGGAGGCAGGTCAGCCTCCACCGCAGCAGATTACTGCTCATTCTACTAGGTCAGTTGCCACTTCTTGAACTTGCAAGAATGAGGCTTAAATTGACCAGATTTGCAAGGCAGCTACTTGGTATTCGTTGCATACTATTACCAAATTCTACCATTTTAATGTTTTTGCTTCTTCTGAAGCAGCCTTTTGGCAGAAAGGTTCTTCAGGCAGCTTTCTCAGTTTGATTTTTTTCCCTGTTTAATTTATTTTATGTATTTAATTTCTCAGTGAAAAAAATATATATTTTTAAAACCCTCTCTTTATGTTATTACTCATGGACTCCACAGCTTGGGTATTAGTTTCCAGGAGTAATTTATTGTGGATTTTCACCATCTGTATAAAAAAAAAAACAACATAATTTATGCTTACCTGATACATTCATTTCTTTTCAGCGCATATTTTTATAAATTTTTTATGGCTCTTATTCCTTTTTCTTACCTCACTTTGCTTGGCTATACGTTAGACTGAGGTATGTGTGAGGTGGGAAGGGTTTTATAGAGCTCTTGTTTAGGTTGGGAATTTTTGCCTCCTTTAAGTGATAGAGAAGAGTAATTCCCAGGATTAATGGATTGTGGACTCTCACCACAATGAAAGAAATGAATTTATCAGGTTTTGAGGAGCATTTTCATGCATTTGTATTTGCCTCTTCTGCAGAGCTAGATTGCACCCTACTTGTTACCAACTCCTGTTACAAGATTCCCGGTTTTCCTTTTGCCCCTTCGGTGCCTGTTCTTTATGCAGCCCCTCAGATAAGTGCATTTAAGCTTTTGCTAAGGGTATTGTTAGTGATTGTTTTGAGGCTGTTGTTTGCCTGTAGGATGTGCCAGGACAATAATAAGTCTACAGCATCCTCTGTTGTGGAGTGCACGGTACACAAGTGTTCTCCCCTCTGTTCTAGCAGTCACACTCTTCAGGACATTCTTCATGTAGAGATGCAGCAGGAAGCCTATCTGAGGCTTCAGGGAGATGGAGCCGCAGATCCTACTTTCTCTTATCCTTTATCCCAGCTCCTTGCTATGTCTTTTCTCTCTTTATATGAATTTCTTTCTCCCATTTCTTCCCCTTTTTACCACGTTTCTTTTTTGCCTACATTCCCTCTCTTTTTTTATTTCCTACCTTGAACCTCTTACGTTCCTCTCTTTTCTCCCCCTCTCTTCTGTCTCACCCTCTCTTGCATTTCTCCTGCCCTCCATTCTCTTTCCCATCTTTCCTTTCTTTCCTACCTCCCTCTCTCACTCTTTTTTTTTTTTTGTTTCTTGCTTCTCTCCCTTCCTATATTGTAATTGAATATGCAGATAAGTTCACTCTGTTTTGCAAAGTTAAAAAAAAATAAGAGAATTGTGCAGACAGAGACATTCTAGACTGATCTCTGCTGTATGTTCACCAGTTTTTGCAATCATTGACCTATTTTTTGGAGGAGAGAGCATTTTTTTTTAGCATGTCATTCATGCCCCATACACATCTGTTTATGGAAAAATGTATGTCTTTCTAAAGTTTTATTTATGTATTTACTTATTTGTTGGAGTGGTGTTTACAATATCCATTAAAGTTTTATTTATGTATTTACTTATTTGTTGGAGTGGTGTTTACAATATCCATTATCCTCAGCACAAAGTTGACCTTGTTCAACAACACACTTACATGTGGATAAATTCATAGGCTTTGCAAACAACTAGAGGTAGTTTTCTCAGAAATTGCCCAACCATAGCAAGCTTGAGGGCAGAATTGAGGTGGTGATTGCAGAGAATTAAATATGACTCCCACTAGAATGTCTGTTTGCTGTGCCGTTTTTCATATAATATACAGTAGATGCTGATCCCACTAAACAATGCCCTACAAAATAATACACTCATTGAAGGGCTATCGGATAAGAGACTTAACCTCTTGAGTGCCAGAGAAGGCAACAACGTAATACAAGATGTGTGTCAGTCCCCTCTCACTATATTCAAGTCTTTCATTTTCGTTATCTAAATAATGCTCTTGTATTTCGTTTTTCATGTTTATACCCCCCCCCCATTTACAAAAAAGACATTTGCAGGTTTTTCACATTGAATTTCCCACTCAGGATATGAATAGGTGAGCGAGTGGCGATTTATTGCACATTAAACACTAAGGGCCAGATTCTGAGTGGAACGCAAATTAACGCTTCCGCATTAATTGTGCTAAAAGTAAGCTTTTTGCACTTGTCAGGGTTGCGCTCCTATTACGAGTTGAAAGTAAACTATTTTTGCTTTCGCACTAACCCAAAAAGCCGAAGTTAGAATATTGCGTGCATATTCACATATTCCCCCATAGAATTCAATGGAGAAAAATAGACAACACCCCACTCTCGCCCAAACCCGATCACATATTCTCATTTACGCTAACCCAACATGAAAATATTAATATTTCTACATATATCTAATGTTTTTTTGGTACAATATATATTTATACCTATATATATATACACATTATTATAGATAGATAAAGCCAGCCTTTAGATTTAAAATTGAACACCTAAGTTTTCTTCTAAAGGAGGTTCTGTCGACATTAGAGGTTCCAGAGGCCAAGTTGCCTGATGAACCTTTGATTCCTAAATTAGACAGTGTACGAGGACAGGGTAGCCCCGCTAACTTTTCCTGTACCTGTGAAATGGTGAATATTATATATATATATATTTTCCCCTTCGTTTGCCTTTAAAAAAACTATTCCCGGTCCCGGACTCTCAGCTGAAGTTTGTTTCAGCATATGGGATATTTATTTCAACCAGCAGCGGCTGTTGCCTCGGTTGCTTGAGTTGCGGCCTACTAGTGCGACTCCTTAATGGAATTGATCGAGGTGGAGGGTCCCCTCGACGTTATCCAAGACAGAATTAAGGCTTTAAGAATTGCTAATTCTTTTATCTCTGATGCAAACATGCAGATTATTCGCCTGAATGCTAAGATCGCTGGTTTCTCAGTGCAGACGCGTCGGGTGCACTGGCTGAAGTCCTGGTCTGCGGACATGACTTCTTAGTCTAGACTACTTTCCCTCCCTTTTAAGGGAGACAGTTCATGACCACTATAGATCTGAAGGATGCCAACCTTCACGTTCCAATCCACAGGGACCACTTCCAGTTCCTAAGGTTTGCGTTCCTAGATCAGCACTTCCAGTTCAATGCACTTCCGTTTGGTCTAGCTATGGCCCCAAGAATCTTTACAAAGGTTCTAGGAGCTCTCCTGGCTGTCGCCAGTACCCAAGGTATAGCAGTTGCTCCCTACTTGGATGGCATTCTGGTTCAAGCACCATCCTTTCAGCATAGTAGAGGGCCATTCAGTATCTCTTCTCTCTCTTCTTCGATCACATGGATGGAAGATAATCTTAGAGAAGAGTTCTCTCATTCCTAGCACCAGGATAGAATTACTTGGTACTATAATAAATTCAATATCCATGAGGATATTTCTAACCGACCAGAGACGGTGCAAGCTAGCTTCGGCATATCTTGCCCTCCGGACCTACTTAAGGCCATCTGTGGCTCAGTGTATGGAGGTAATCGGTCTCATGTCCAGCATGGACATAATTCCTTTTGCCAGGTTCCGTCTCAGGCCGCTACAGTTGTGCATGCTGAGGCAGTGAAACGGCGATCATTCGGATCTGTCTCAACAGATTTCCCTGGACAACCGGTCAAGAGAATCGATCTCTTGGTGGCTCTGTCCAGATAATCTGTCCCGAGGGGTATCCTTTCTCAAACTATCCTTGGAGATTTTGACTACGGATGTGAGCCTCTCAGGATGGGGATCTGTTTGGGTTGCCAAAAGGGCACAGGACCTGTGGTCTCAGGAGGAACGCTCCCTCCCGATCAACATTTTGGAGCTTTGATCAATCTACAATGCTCTGAAGGCTTGGCCTCTTCTGGATTCGTCCCGGTTTATCAGATTCCAATCAGACAATATAACCTCAGTGACTTACATCAACCATCAGGGGGGAATGAGAAGCTCCCTAGCAATGAGGGAAGTATCTCGGATTCTGTAGTTGGTGGAGGCCAACAGCTGTTCGTTGTCAGGGATCTACATTCCAGGTGTGGACAACTGGGAAGCGGATTTTCTCAGCAGACAATCTTTTCATCCGGGGGAATGGTCTCTCCATTCTGAAGTGTTTGGGGAGATATGCTACAAGTCTCAATACCACACTTCCCAAATGTGGGTCGAGGTCCATGGAACCTCAGGCGGAACTAATAGATGCATTAGCGGTGCCTTGGAGGTTCAATCTAATCTACCTTTTTACCGCGATTACCACTCCTTCCTCAGGTAGTGGCCCGCATCAAGCAGGATCAGGTGTCAGTAATACTGATTGCTCCACCGTGGCCACAAAGGACATGGTTTGCGGACCTAGTGAGGATGTCGTCTTCTCCTCCATGGAAGTTACCTTGTCACAGGGATCTGCTAGAACAAGGTCCTTTTATTCATCAAATCTAGATTCTCTGAGGCTGACTGCCTGGAGATTGAACGTTTAGTCCTAGCCAAGATAGGTTTTTCTGAGAGAGTTATTGATATTCTCATCCAAGCTTGTAAGCCAGTTACTCGTCACATCTATCATAATGTTTGGAGAACCTACTTATTCTGGTGTGAAGAGCATGGTTTTCCTTGGTATAAAGTTAAGATTGCCAGGATTCTGTTGTTTCTCCAGGATGGTCTGGAGAAGGGTCTTTTGGCCACTTCCCTGAGGTGTCAGATTTCGGCCTTGTCTGTTTTACTGCACAAGAGGCTCTCTGAGCTTCCAGATGTTCAGTATTTTGTTAGGGCTCTGATTAAGATCATACCTGTGTTCAGATCTTCGGCTCCCCCTTGGAGTCTGAATCTGGTTCTTAAAGTTTTTCTCAATTTGAGCCTATGCATGAAATTGATATTAAATTATTGTCCTGGAAAGTTCTCTTTCTACTGGCTATTGTATCTGAAATTGCCGCCTTGCAACGTGAGCCTCCTTATCTGGTGTTCCATTCGGATAAGGCTATCCTACGTACTAAGTTAGGGTTTCTCCCTAAAGTTGTGTCAGACCGCAACATCAATCAAGAGATTGTGGTCCTTTTTTGTGTTCTAATCCTTCTTCAAGGGTAAGTTTACTTCATAATTTGGACGTGGTTCGTGCTTTTAAGTTTTATCTTCAAGCTACTAAGGATTTCAGACAAAGTTCTTCCTTGTTTGTGGCATATTCTGTAAAGCGTAAGGGTCAGAATGTCTCTTAGACTTCCTTATCCTTTTGGTTGAGGAGTCTTACCCGCTTAGCCTATGAAACAGTGGGACATAGACCTCCTCAGAGAATTACGGCTCATTCTACATTATAGAGCAGTGGTTTCCTCTTGGGCCTTTAAGAACAAGGCCTCTATGGATCAGATTTGTAAGGCGGCTACCTGGTCTTCCTTACACACTTTTTCTAAATTCTACAAGTTTGATGTTTTTGCTTCAGCTGAAGCAGCTATCGGCAGAAAGGTTTTGCAGGCTGTGGTGCCCTCAGATTAGTATCCGCATCTTTTTAGTCTTTCCCGTTCTCATTCAGTGTCCTCTAGAGCTTAGGTAAGTTTCCCAACAGTAAGGAATGAAGCCGTAGACTCTCCTTATATTAAGAAGGAAAACATAAATTATGCTTACCAGATAATTTAATTTCCTTATGTATAAGGAGAGTCCACGGCTCCCGCCCGTGTTTCTCTGATGGGCAGACCCCTAAATTTTGTGTTTTCTTCTGGCACCGTTTATACCCTGATATTTCTCCTACTGTTCCTTGTTCCCTCGGCAGAATGACTGGGGGGTGGGGGAAGTGGGAGAGGTAATTATGCCTTTGGCTGGGGTGTCTTTGCCGCCTCCTGGTGGCCAGGTTCAGTATTTCCCAACAGTAAGGAATGAAGCCGTAGACTCTCCTTATACAGAAGGAAATTAAATTATCTGGTAAGCATAATTTATGTTTTTATATGAAACACAATATTTACTACAATATACTACCTACTAGAGTAAACATCTCAGTATTTAATTTACCTCTAATATGTTTATCTGTACATTGCTATATCAGGCCCCTGCAGCTATGCTACAGGAATAACACTGTCAAATTGTCCCCCTACAGCCTATAGCAGGTGTCGCGTGCCACCAATATCTGTGAGATGCTTGTGATAAGTGGGTTATCACAGGCTCTGAAAACCTTACAAAAACATGTTGAGGGACTTTACACAGGACTTAATAGATGTTTTTATGTTATTTACTTAAAAACAAAATATTTTCCACAGTTTATTATGGCTTCCACTTTTATCCCTGTATTGTATAAAGCAGTCTTCCTATAAGCGGTTTTATCCCAGCGCACGTACAGTATGGCTGCAACCTCTCACAAGACAGAATGTCTGCCTCCGTATCAGCTGGGAGCCTGAAGACATAACAAGCATAAAGGTTATTAGGGTCTGTCACAGTGAATGCAGAACTGATTACCAGGAATATAGCTTTACTGTTCTTATACACTTTCCAGTACATTTATTATCCAAGCTTTGACTGAGAATGTTTCCAGAATTACAAAGGAGAGTGTGTTTACTAGGACAGTATAAACGCAGGCAACTTGCTTCTTCTTTTAGGGAACTTAAAGGGACATTGTACTGTCAATTTGTCTTCCATCTAATGGGTTCACAATGATCCATTTTACTAGCGTGAGTGTATTAAATGTTTACAGATAACCCTTTACCTTTATTTGGTCATTTGAAACAGCCACCTTTGCCTGTTCAAACTGCAACTTATACTGAAAGATGTAATATTCTCTATTGAAAATCTAAGTAAACAAGAAGCAGCAGCAGAAGGCAACCCCTGAATTGGGAGTAAAAGAGAAAAAGCCCAGCCAATGTGAAAGGGTGTCTGTGCAGCAGTTTTAAATACAATTAGCTCTTTTCGGCTGCTTGTCTTTTGTACATTCTACCTTTAATTCAGTTTCCTAAAATGTCTCAGTTTTTTGGGTTTTTTTTACCTGTGATGCTAGTATACGCAGATAATCCTGTTAAGTCAGTCCTGTTTGTTTGCAGCTTTACGTTTTGTGAATATATAGTATATATCGGCAATTAAACACTGTATTGTAAACAAATTCTGTAAATGCTTTTAAAGCTGTCATTTTTTATTTTGATAGACTCATTATATGCAATCTAGGGACATACTTTTTGAATAGACTCGTATCTCTATTTTTAGAGCCAGTTAGAGAGAAATAAAAGTAAACTACTACACTGATCAAGCAATCCCTGTGTAGAATGTTCCATGGTTAGGGATCTGAAATCTGCCTGATGCATTTCAGCCACTCTGGGGAAAAACCACATTATTCACAGTTAAAGAGACATAAAATCCATTTTTTTTTTTTTATCAAATGTGCTTAATTTTCTTCGTATCCGTTGTAGAAGGAGCAGCAATGAACTACAGAGAGCTAGCCTAACACATCAGTAAGCCAATTACAAGAGGCATATAGCTGAAGCCACCAATCAGCAGCTTTCTTCCAGCTCCTGTGCCTACCTAGGTATGCTTTTCAACAAAGGATACCAAGATAACTAAACAAATTAGATAAATGAAGCAAATTTTTATATTTTGTAAACTTTCATGCTCTATCTGAATCATGAAGCAAAAATGTTGGGTTTTACGTCCCTTTAAATTACAGGAAAAGAAGGCAAAATTCTTTATAAAGTTTTAGCAGAAAACAAACACATATTTCCTGTTACCTGTAGCAAAGAAAATCATCTACATTTCACAATCTGCTTATATAACATGTTAGGAAAATAACGTCATTTCTGTACGTGGGGATTGCAGCTGAGACTGGTGCAAGACAAGAATGCGGTTTAATCTTGGGGCTTGCAACCTAAGGCCCAGGGACCCTCCCTGCCGCACTTTTCATCTCCCCAATTCTAAATCCTGTGTGAGTTTACCTATCGGTCATATTATTGTAATGTGTGTGGTGTAGATGCTGTGCCGTGGTATCTGAAGACTGTCTGTTGTCCTATTGTCTCTAACAGGAGCTGTGTGCTGTCATCCATTCATATCTGTCCGTACAATGCAGACCATGCGTGTGCTGGCGTTACATGGAGTTTGTAAGTTATCGCGCACTCTTCCCAGGCCATGCACATGGAGCCAGAGGTCTGCAGCCTGAATAAGGGCATTAGTCAGCATGTCCTGAACTTTAGAGACAGATAAGGGTCCACTTCCTAGGCTGCTCTGATCACAGAGTTAACAGTTGGTGACAGAAAGTCTGTCTCTGTTTTTAAGCAATTGTTATCTTATTCTTTTTTATTTACAAGTCTAGCAAAGATTTAGTTGCACAAATAAAGGCAAAGGAAAAACTTGTTTTTGTAGTAATGTGAATGCCTTGAACATACGGTTTGTGTTGATTATAATCGGGCCAATCATGCTTGTTGTAATATGCATTATTTATTAACCATTCCATTGCTTATGGACACAGTTTAACTGATTGATTGCCGCAAGTTCCATCCTAATATAGAAGCTAAGTGATTATGAAATGAATAAGATTATTTGTAATGTGTGCTTTAAAAATAGCAAGATATTGTATTAGTTGTTATCTGCAAACCTTTGTAAATCTTGCAATAAGCACCATCTTTGGCTTTGTATGAGCATGTGTTGCGCTGCGTATAGTTGACAGAAGGGTACTTACTTAAAGGGACAGTTTACTCAAAAAATTCTCCCCTTAAATTTGTTCCCAATGATCCACTTTACCTGCTGGATTGTATTAAATTGTTTACAAGTATTTCCTTTACTTTTATAATGGCATTTGAAATGGTTGAATTAGCCTGTGGTATCCCCGCCTATTCTGAAACTTTGTGGCCTTAGGGCCAAGCTATAAATAAGCTGTATAAACACAGCCAGCAGTTGCAATTACACTCCCAGTGATGTATAGAAGAGATAAGGTAATACAATTTTAATTTTCCATTGCTCTCTACAAGAATTAGTGATTGGTTTATGGACAGATATAGGATAAAGAAGCAGGTATATGTACACAATGTGATAAAGTAATGAGATCTGATTATACATACAAGCTCAACCCATTTTATTAGGTCGTGGTTTAAAAACACAAAATCGGCTATTTCATATACACAAATAAGCCTTAAAAAGAAAATCTCATACATTTTATACTCTGCAACTGGTAAAAAAATAATTAGCAACACATTAATGGAAAAACAATTTTACAGTGTACTGTCCTTTTAAAGGGACAGTCTACTTCAGAATTATTATTGTTTAAAAGGATAGATAATCCCTTTATTACCCATTCCCCAGTTTTGCATAACCAACACTGTTATATTAATATACATTACCTTTGTAATTACCTTGTATCTATGCCTCTGCAGACTGCCTCCTTATTTCAGTTCTTTTGACAGACTTGCATATTGCCAATCAGTGCTGACTAATAAATAACTTTACGTCATTGAGCACAATGTTATCTATATTGCACACATGAGCTAGCGCTGTCTAGCTGTAAAAAAAAAACCTGTCAAAATGCACTGATATAAGAGGTGGCAGCTTAGAAATTAGCATATTTGCCTACCTAGGTTTAGATTTCAACTTAGAATACCAAGAGAACAAAGCAAATTTGATGATAAAAGTAAATTGGAAAGTTGTTTTTAAGTGCATGCCCTATCTAAATCATTAAAAGTATAATTTTGACCACACTGCCACTTTAACCATAATTCAGTAAACTAAATGATAATGCAAGGGGAAAGGATTTCAGGCCACTATAAAAAAGAAAAGTTCCCTTAGGTTTCTTATGCTAACATACAGAGAAAAAAAGTATATCCAAGATTTAGTAGAGTGTTACATCAGTTTGTTGCACAAATCCATTAGTTAGTAATGATTTGAATTTTCCTTTGACAGGGTAGTAGTTCTGTATAGAATTTGTTACCAATCTTATTATCCACCAGAGTATGTCCCCCAGCATTATTATATCTGAACCCAGCAGGTGCAGTGGAGCTATCACAAAGGTAGAATTTGGATGGGCTGGAAATTGGTTTTGGAGGCCAGGGAGTTGCCTGCCATGGTAATAACAGTTCCAGGCTATGCATTATAAGGTGTAATTTGCACAATCAGAGTGGTCAAACCAGTGATGTCATGTACTGTATTCACGCTTGGATATCCTCAGGTGCTCTCCTAGTATTTTTTATAATAACCTCATTCTCACTACTTGTGCTTCCTTTTTGGTCTTCCTTGTGCCATTCTCTCACTTTGTGTCTCTTTCCACTCTTGTTTACCTTGATGACATTTTGTAGAACATTTGTCCTATTTTACTGATTTCTTTGCATGCCACACTTGGATTGTAAGCCTGTGTTTCATATCTTCTAGTATGTCTTAGCTCCCTTCCATCTGTTAACGTGCATGTGAAAACCTTGTTTTCTGTAAAAGCTACAAATATCTTTTCCCGCTTGCAAAGCTTTATGGTACTTCCTGGGGTTTCATGCTTTTTGTGTGGCTAGAACCCAGCAGGAGCTCAGTAATGAAGATTACACACGGACGCCAGCTGCAGAGAAGAGCTGAGACCTAGACCATTTAAACAATGGCATTTCACAGATTCAGAACTATAGCACAAATAGGATACATTAATACCCAAATTTGATTAAAATAAACTCTACAGGTGTTGGCTAGCTGCTTATAGCCCTTATAATGACCCTCCTTTTCTCCCCCAAAAAACACAGATTCTCAGTAAGTTCTTTGGAAGACCTCACCATTTATTTTAATATTATTGAAGCCATTTAAATGGTGGTTGCTCCATAGGTACTACAGTGGGGCAAAAAAGTATTTAGTCAGCCACCAATTGTGCCAGTTCTCCCACTTAAGAAGATGAGAGAGGCCTGTAATTTTCATCATAGGTATACCTCAACTATGAGAGACAAAATGTGTAAACAAATCCAGACAATCACATTGTCTGATTTGGAAAGAATTTATTGGCATATTATGGTGGAAAATAAGTATTTGGTCACCTACAAACAAGCAAGATTTCTGGCTCTCACAGACCTGTATCTTCTTCTTAATGAGGCTCCTCTGTCCTCCACTCATTACCTGTATTAATGGCACCTGTTTGAACTTGTTATCAGTATAAAAGACACCTGTCCACAACCTCAAACAGTCACACTCCAAACTCCACTATGGTGAAGACCAAAGCGCTGTCGAAGGACACCAGAAACAAAATTGTAGACCAGCACCAGGCTGGGAAGACTGAATCTGCAATAGGCAAGCAGCTTGGTGTGAAGAAATCAACTGTGGGAGCAACAATTAGAAAATGGAAGACATACAAGACCACTGATAATCTCCCTCGTTCTGGGGCTCCACGCAAGATCTCACCCCGTGGGGTCAAAATGATCACAAGAACGGTAAGCAAACATCCCAGAACCACACGGGGGGATCTAGTAAATGACCTGCAGAAAGCTGGGACCAACATAACAAAGGCTACCATCAGTAACACACTACGCCGCCAGGGACTCAGATCCTGCAGTGACAGACGTGTCCCCCTGCTTAAGCCAGTACATGTCCGGGCCAGTCTAAACAGTATGCTAGAGAGCATTTGGATGATCCAGAAGCGGATTGGGAGAATGTCATCCATCAGCAAGGGCATTGAAGATGAAACGTGGCTGGGTCTTTCAGCATGACAATGATCCCAAACACACCGCCCGGGCAACGAAGGAGTGGCTTCGGAAGAAGCATTTCAAGGTCCTGGAGTGGCCTAGCCAGTCTCCAGATCTCAACCCCATAGAAAACCTTTGGAGGGAGTTGAAAGTCCGTGTTGCCCAGCGACAGCCCCAAAACATCACTGCTCTAGAGGAGATCTGCATGCAGGAATTGGCCAGCATACCAGCAACAGTGTGTGACAACCTTGTGAAGACTTACAGAAAACGTTTGACCTCTGTCATTGCCAACAAAGGATATATAACAAAGTATTGAGATGAACTTTTGATATTGACCAAATACTTATTTTCCACCATAATTTGCAAATAAATTCTTTCCAAATCAGACAATGTGATTGTCTGGATTTATTTTGTCTCTCATAGTTGAGGTATACCTATGATGAAAATTACAGGCCTCTCTCATCTTCTTAAGTGGGAGAACTTGCACAATTGGTGGCTGACTAAATACTTTTTTTGTCCCACTGTATATACCATTTGGTTACCCTACTACCAAATATCAGTAGACCATACGATCTCTCCCAGAGGTTATTCCACCACAGAGCCAACCCATTCCAAAAATTATAATACTCCAAGCTGGGGTAAGTCAACTTTCCATGGAGCTAGCCTAAGCACCTGCTGTAAGCCTTCCAGTGTAAACTAAAGCACCAAACTTACATTAGTAAGGTGCACTTCATCAGGTAACTATTTTCAGATCTGCTTTGCTAAGTTAAAGCCACAGTCTACAACAGAAGTTTTATTGTTTTAAAAGATAGATAATCCCTTTATTACCCATTCCCAAGTTTTGCATAACCAACACAGTTATATTAATATACTTTATTACCTCTGTGATTACCTTGTATCTAAGCATCTTCTGACAGCCCCCTGGTCACATGACTTTTTAGTTCTTATCTATTGACTTGCATTTTAGCCAATTAGTGCAGGGTCTGCCACAAGTCACGGGCGTGATCACAATGTTATCTATATGGCTTACGTGAACTAGCACTCCCCTGTTGTGAAAAACTAATTTAAAAAAAAAGCATGTGATAAGAGGTTGTCTTTAATGGCTTATAAACTGGCAGAAATTTAGAGGTTTCAATGTTATAAATTATATTAATATAACAATGTTGGTTGTGCAATGCTGGGGGATGAGTAGTAAAGGCATTATCTATCTTTTTAAACAATAACAATTTTAGTGTTGTCTATCCCTTTAAATCATAATGTAAAAACAACTGCCCTAAGCTTGTTTAGTTTCTTTCTGAGTTTTTCAAGCCTAGAGAGGGGCTGCACAGATTACACCCACCTCCATGAGATCCAGGGCAACAATAGCAGTTTTAAGAGGGGCAGCTCTTTTTAAACGTCTCCCCTCTCACAAATGCACAGGAGCTCTGCACATCCATTCAGATGGAAGAACTGGAACTCCACATGCAAGACTGAGTTAGGGCAGAGCCTTGCTAGCCTCTAGCCTGCTTATCACTTCACCATCGTGCCCACAGAATAAAGTAAGAACTTAATTGGCACCAAAAGCCACACCACAAAAGCTCCACAGCAGCCACTCTCTCTTATCCATGGAAGCACCACAACAGACATTTGCTTTAAATGTAAGCATCTCAGCAGCCACTACCTCTCCATGGAAGCACCACAGTAGCCAATACCTCTCCATGGAAGCACCACAGTAGCCAATACCACTCCATGGAAGCACCACAACAGCCACTTGCTCTACATGGAAGCACCTCTGCAGCCACTACCTCTCCATGTAAGCACCTCTGCAGCCATTACCTCTCCATGTAAGCACCTCAGCTGCCATTACCTCTCCATGGAAGCACCAAAATAGCCAATACCTCTCCATTGAAGCACCACAGTAGCCAATACCTATCCATGGAAGCACTACAGCAGCCACTTCCTCTCCATGGAAGCACCACAGCAGCCAATACCTCTCCATGGAAGCACCACAGCAGCCACTACTTCGCCATGAAAGCGCCACAGCAGCCAATTCCTCTCCATGGAAGCACCACTCGTTCAGATGACCAGAGCAGCCACTATCTCTCCACACATGAGCCACCCTGAGATTTTAATATTCTATCTATCTATCGGGTACTTATAGAGTGCAAACTAATCACCCTTGAGGGTCTCAGACGCTAAGGTGAAAGCGGATAGGAGGAGGGGGGAGGGAATGGGCGTTCAGTCAAAGAGCCAGGTTTTGAGGTCCTTTCTGAACTTTGTAAGGGAGGTTGATTGTCTGAGATGCAGTGGGAGGGTGTTACATGTCTTTGCTGCCATGTGGGAGAAGGATCTTCCGCCCACTGTGGATTTGCTGATGCAGGGATGACTGCGAGTGCTTGGTCGGTCGGAATTGTCTGTCGGGGGTATAGAAATTTACGCTGTGGTTTATGTATTCGGGTCCGATGTTGTGTAGGGCCTTGAATGCAAGGGTAAGGAGTTTGAAGGTGATTCTCTTGTTGATGGGGAGCCAGTGAAGGTTCCTTAGGTGTTCGGTGATGTGGCAGTGGCGAGGGATGTCGAGGATGAGTCTGGCTGAGGCATTCTGGACATGTTGGAGTCTCTTTTGGAGTTTGTTGGTGGAGCCGTAGTCCAACCGGCTGCTGACAAGGGCGTGGGTGACTGTTTTCTTAGTTTTTGGTAGGGATCCACCTTTTCCAGGATGAAGCCTAGATTTTGTGCGTGGTCGGTTGGGGTTGGAGGGAGGCCGAGGGCTGTAGGCCATCAGGAGTCGTCCCATGCAAATTTATTGGGTCTGAGGAGGAGGACTTCGGTTTTGTCTGTGTTCAGTTTTAGCCTGTTGTCATTCATCCAGGCGGCGACTGCTGACAGGCCTTCGTGGACGTTCTTTTTCTCGGTGGTGGGATCTCTGGTGAGTGAGATTATTAACTGGGTGTCGTCGGCGTAGCAGACGATGTTAAGTTTGTGGCGGGGAGAGGGGCCATGTAGATGTTGAAGAGGGTGGGGCTCAGCTAAGAGCCTTGCGCCAAACCGCAGTTAACTGGTGTGGGTTGGAGGAGAAGGACGGTAGTCTGACTTTCTAGGTCCTGCCCTTGAGGAAGGAGGTAATCCATTCCAGGCCTTTGCTACGGATGCCTGCGTCGTGTAGGCGGGTGCGGAGGGTGTTGTGGTCAACAGTGTCGAATGCTGCTGACAGGTCTAGGAGGATGAGGGTGGCAGTTTCTCCTCGGTCAAGCATGGCGCGGATGTCGTCTGTGAGGAGGGTGGTCTCGGTGCTGTGGTTGTTTTTATGTATAGTAAAACACCATTGCAATATACTTTATTTATGTTAATCCTTTATTTATGTTAATTATGTCATTTAGCTCTAAAAATTGTGAATTTTCTAATTCTCAAGAGCTGGAAATTCCTACCCGCTGACTTCTCAATGAAGAAATTATACAACTGTTATATTACAAAAAGGGAAGTTTGTTAGGACGGTGTTTCTTATAAATGTTGGACGAAGAAAGAGTCTGAATAAACAAAGGCCATTACAAAATGCAACGTCATCATCAGAACTGACAGGGTTATGCAAATCTTCCATAAAATAGTTTATGAAGACATAGACGTCATTACAATATACATTATTTATTTTGCATTGGGATAGTAAACACCTTGTAAGCCGTAGTGGAATAAATTAACATAAGACTAGTTTCCATTGAGTTGGTAAAGTTTGAAAACTGGTGGTAACATAAAAATTCTCCATAGACTTTAATGGTGATAAATGTTTTTATCACCAGTTTTCAAACTTTTCCACCTCAATGGAAACTAGGCCATAGTTAATATGTACAGGAGCTTTTTTTTACGTCACAATCAAGAGGTAACAAATGTACCAAACTGGAATGTCAAGGGGTGTATACCTGAACTACTCTTAATCTGCTGAATCCTTCAATTTTTGCTAACAAATGACAATTCTGAGCGATTATAAAAAAATACTGACTTTGTATGCAGATCTTTACAACACACTGTTTAATTGCTTTTATTCTGCATAGCTCTCAATTGTTGCTTACAAAATAACCATTTTGAAGAATTGCAAAAAATATTGACTTGCATGGAGATCGTTTTTCAGCACAATTGCTGATATATGTTAAACGGACATTCTAGTCAAAATTAAATTTTCATGATTCCGATAGAGCATGCAATTTTAAACAACTTTCCAATTTACTTTTATCATCAAATTTGCTTTGTTCTCTTGGTATTCTTTGTGGAAAGCTAAACCTAGGTAGCCTTATATGCTAATTTCTATGCCTTATCTCAGTGCATTGTGGCAGTTTTTCACAGTTAGACACTGCTAGTTTGTGTGTGCCATATAGATAATATTGTTTTCATTCCTGTGGAGTTATTTATCAGCACCGATAGGCTAAAATACAAGTCTTTCAAAAGAACTGAAATAAGGGGGCAGCCGGCAGAGGCTTAGATACAAGGTAATCACAGAGGTAAAAAGTATATTATTATAACTGTGTTAGTTATGCAAAATTGGGGAATGGGTTATAAAGGGATTATCTATCTTTTTAAACAATAAGAATTCTGGAGTACACTGTCATTTCTCTTTAAATGCAGGAGCAAAATAAATATGTATAATTGAGTTTTGTGGGTGACCTGAAAGGGATAAGTCTGACATTGCCCCCACGGTTACTTCATAGGCAACAAGTGAGTGAGCCCACCGTGTCACTACTACATAGACGCTTGAGGCACTTTCTGCAGAGCAGTGCTCCGTTGCTTACAAAACATGTATCTTATTTAGTTTCATTTAGCTGCCAGAGCAGATGTGGCCTCTTAAGAATTTGGAGCATCATTAAGCAGTTTCCTAAGTAAGAAATAAGAGATATTCAAGAAAACTTGTTATTTGCAGGGATTACACTTCTGAGCGCAATGTGAAATAGGTTTCCAATAGAGATGGTAACTAAGTGAAATCAGGCAGGTATAGTTATCATTTATTTGTAAAGTTCTATTAACGTCCTCAGCACTGAGTGCATGATACACTGTAATACAACCAAACTGGAAATTGCTTTAGTAATCAAAAATTAACTTTTTTTAGTACAAATTAAACTTTCAATTTTCATATTAGGCATGTAAGTTTACAAGTTGCTGCATACACGTGCAGCCACCAATCATCAACTCCCTTAGCCAACCTAGGTATCCTTTTCAACACAGGATATCAAGAGAACAAAACAAATTAGACAATAGAAATAAATTGGAAAGTTGCTTAAAATTGCACGATTTGTCTTAATCATGAAAGAGAATTTTTGGGTTTTATATCCCTTTAATTTAATAATTATAATATGTGACAGGGATGTGAATTTTGTGGCATAGAATATGCCTAGCTTAGTTTGGAGAAAAAGTATAAATAATTCTGAAATATAATGCATTTTAACAATAGTTTATAGTCATGCGCACAAAAATCACATTCACAGGTGATGCTCCTCTTTCAAATGAGGAATCACTTGACCATTGGTTATTAAGGTATAATGTTACTAATGTTCCAAATTTCCCCATAATGTCACATATTAAAACATTGCTAATAAAAGTCTAGTGAGTATCACCTCCACTTAATTGTGGGGATAATTTGGAACTTTATAAATATCAAATTTGATTGATCTTAACTACAGCAATAATAGGTGTTTAAAGGGACATTAAGCTTAAAGAATGTGTGTTGTGCATCTGAAAAATAGTATTTACTATATGAGGTTTTATTTATTTATGTTTGCATGAAAGAGTTCAAGTCAAAGATGGTTCAATTGAAAATTAAACTAACATTAGTGCATGCTTGTGCACAACTCATCCTCGGACAGATTGCTCACTGACTGATAAGGGCAACTCCCTCAGATCTATTGGTTGATAGGTACACACCTCACAAGCATAAAACAAAATCAGATTTTTTTCCTTTTAAAACAAGAACATCCAGTTATTAAAAAAAAAAAAACTAATACATTTTAAAATGTCAGTGTTCCTTTAAGGACATTGTTTATTTTAATCTGGGAAATTGAAATGCAATAAAATGTATGTTATTGCCAGAGTTCTCACTTAAACATTAAAAAACAGGAATATTCATAGCTTATGCTCTGTGATGCTGACACAATGTTCATATATCCAGTTTTGCTAAGTCTCCATTAATTTAGACAGCACCATGTGTCACTGATGAGGCAGTAACGAGACAGAGAGAAACGACTCTGAAAAACAGGACGGTCACAGTGAGTAGGCGCATAGGAGCCAGACACAGGACAGTAATAAAGAAAATATGTACTGTTGTAATGTGAGGTTTTAGTTAAACCCTTCAGAACTTTGCTGGTTTTCTCTTGGATCCCTTGGCACTGAATACCCTGTAATATCTTTGTGGCTGAGTTCTGAGAGACTGGTGGGGGTTTTGCCTGGATTGCTCTATTGTATGTGTTAGTGTTGTGTTGTTTGTGTTGTGCTTTAGATTATGAATAAACTTCTAACTGTATTTGTCAGGGTAGTCCTTATATAGTGAAAATAAAACCTTACTTCATGCTTTGCGGTAGGTTCGTTCTTGCATCTTTAGCTTTACATCTGTTCCAAGGACTTCCTGTGGCTTTTGATAAAGTCATGTGATTGGAACAACAGACAGTCTGAAAACTATTTGGACTGTCTCATTTTTGTACCTCTGTCCAAACCACTGAATTATACTTCTGCTTTTAGATCACGCAATGCTGCTTCTGAAAGAAGAAAGCTCTATTTTCTGTTGTTGTCGTCGCTGCTGTTTAGTATTGCAAAAAGTACAGAGTAGTTTGCTAGACATGACTAAATTAGCAATCATTCTGGATTTCCCCCTAGAGAAGGGTGTTGTTGGGCTATGTTTGTGCTCTAAAATCTGACTGAAATGTTTTTTATTTTAATACAATTTATTTCATATTGTCAGTTGTCACACATCCTCATCCAACTTGGATCTTTTATCATATCTGTGAGCTGTGTGTGTACTGAGATATGTGGTGGTCAAAGGATGCTTTGGATTATTTGCGCCTCCTTCTCCCCAACATCATTAACCCCATATATTCACACTCCATCTTAACCCTATCTAGTCACACTCCATCTTAACCCTATCTAGTCACACTCCATCTTAACCCTATCTAGTCACACTCCATCTTAACCCTATCTAGTCACACTTCATCTTAACCCTATCTAGTCACACTCCATCTTAAAGGGACAGTATACTGTAAAATTGTTTTTCCCTTAACCCCTTAAGGACAATGCGATTTTTCAATTTCTTTCCCTGAAGGACCAGGGTTATTTTTACATTTCTGCAGTGTTTGTGTTTAGCTGTAATTTTCCTCTTGCTCATTTACTGTACCCACACATATTATATACCGTTTTTCTCGCCATTAAATGGACTTTCAAAAGATACCATTATTTTCATCATATCTTATCATTTACTTTAAAAAAAAATGATAAAATATGAGGACAAAATGGAAAAAAAAACACACTTTTTCTAACTTTGACCCCCACAATCTGTTACACATCTACAATCACCAAAAAACACCCATGCTAAATAGTTTCTAAATTTTGTCCTGAGTTTAGAAATACCCAATGTTTACATGTTCTTTGTTTTTTTTGCAAGTTATAGGGAAATAAATACAAGTAGCACTTTGCTATTTCCAAACCACTTTTTTTTCAAAATTAGCGCTAGTTACATTGGAACACTGATATCTGTCAGGAATCCCTGAATATCCATTGACATGTATATATATTTTTTTTAGAAGACATCCCAAAGTATTGATGTAGGCCCATTTTAGTATATTTCATGCCACCATTTCACCACAAAATGCAATCAAATAAAAAAAATTGTTCACTTTTTCCCAAATATTTTCACAAACTTTAGGTTTCTGACTGAAATTATTTACAAACAACTTGTGCAATTATGGCTTAAATGGTTGTAAATGCTTCTCTGGGATCCCCTTTGTTCAGAAATAGCAGACATATATGACTTTGGCGTTGCTTTTTGGTAATTAGAAGGCCGCTAAATGCCACTGCGCATCACACGTGTATTATGCCCAACAGTGAAGGGGTTAATTAGGGAGCATGTAGGGAGCGTCTATGGTTAATTTTAGCTTTAGTGTAGTGTAGTAGACAACCCCAAGTATTGTGTTTAGCACAAAATAGCAAGAGCACTACACTGATAAGAAAGGAACGCTCAATTTAGTGTCTGAATATGTAAAAATTCAAATTATTTGGTATCTATGTATCCCTCTATATGTATGTGTTGATGTACAAACATATATTTTTAATTATATACAGACATATATTTTAAATGGGTATATGTGTATATACCTTATGAGCTTGAGTGCTTGCGCATAAAAACACACTTGTTGCAAATATAGTCTATACCCAAAGGAGGATAGAGACTGGAAGAATGCACTTATGTAGCACTTCTGTTCCCAAAAAAAAATTATAATTTGAATGAAAACTTCAATAATTACCATTGGTTTCGAATGGTAATTATTGAAGTTTTCATTCAAATTATAACTTTTTTTTGGGAACAGAAGTGCTACCTAAGTGCATTCTTCCAGTCTCTATCCTCCTTTGGGTATAGACTATATTTGTAACAACCCCAAGTATTGATCTAGGCCCATCTTGGTATATTTCATGCTACCATTTCACCGCTAAATGCGATCAAATTAAAAAAAAACGTTACATTTTTCACAATTTTAGGTTTCTCACTGAAATTATTTACAAACAACTTTTGCAAGTATGGCAAAAATTATTGTAAATGCTTCTCTGGGATCCCCTTTGTTCAGAAATAGCAGACATATATGGCTTTGGCGTTGCTTTTTGGTAATTATAAGGCCGCTAAATGCCGCTGCGCACCACAGGTGTATTATGCCCAGCAGTGCAGGGGTTAATTAGGTCATTTGTAGGGAGCTTGCAGGGTTAATTTTAGCTTTAGCGTAGAGATCAGCCTCCCACCTGACACATCACACCCCAGGATCCCTCCCAAACAGCTCTCTTCCCTCCCCCATCCCACAATTGTCCCCACCATGGCTAGCAGTGAAGGGGTTAATTAGGTAGTTTGTAGGGAGCTTGCAGGGTTAATTTTAGCTTTAGTGTAGAGATCAGCCTCCCACCTGACACATCCCACCCCCTGATCCCTCCCAAACAGCTCCCTTCCCTCCCCCACAATTGTCCCCGCCATCATAAGTACTGGCAGAAAGTCTGCCAGTACTAAAATAAAAGGTGTATTTAAAAAAAAAAATTGAATAGCATATTTACATATGCAGCTGTGTAGGATCCCCCCCTTAGCCCCCAAACTCCCTGACCCCCCCCCCCAAACAGCTCTCTAACCCTCCACCTCTAACTTACTGGGAGCCATCTTGGGTACTGGCAGCTGTCTGCCAGTACCCAGTTTGCAAATAAAAAACATAATTTATGTAAGAACTTACCTGATAAATTCATTTCTTTCATATTAGCAAGAGTCCATGAGCTAGTGACGTATGGGATATACATTCCTACCAGGAGGGGCAAAGTTTCCCAAACCTCAAAATGCCTATAAATACACCCCTCACCACACCCACAAATCAGTTTAACGAATAGCCAAGAAGTGGGGTGATAAGAAAAAAGTGCGAAAGCATAAAAAATAAGGAATTGGAATAATTGTGCTTTATACAAAAAAATCATAACCACCACAAAAAAAGGGTGGGCCTCATGGACTCTTGCTAATATGAAAGAAATGAATTTATCAGGTAAGTTCTTACATAAATTATGTTTTCTTTCATGTAATTAGCAAGAGTCTATGAGCTAGTGACGTATGGGATAATGACTACCCAAGATGTGGATCTTTCCACGCAAGAGTCACTAGAGAGGGAGGGATAAAATAAAGACAGCCAATTCCTGCTGAAAATAATCCACACCCAAAATAAAGTTTAAATGAAAACATAAGCAGAAGATTCAAACTGAAACAGCTGCCTGAAGTACTTTTCTACCAAAAACTGCTTCAGAAGAAGAAAACACATCAAAATGGTAGAATTTAGTAAAAGTATGCAAAGAAGACCAAGTTGCTGCTTTGCAAATCTGATCAACCGAAGCTTCATTCTTAAACGCCCAGGAAGTAGAAACTGACCTAGTCGAATGAGCTGTAATCCTCTGAGGCGGAGTTTTACCCGACTCAACATAGGCATGATGAATTAAAGATTTCAACCAAGATGCCAAAGAAATGGCAGAAGCTTTCTGGCCTTTTCTAGAACCGGAAAAGATGACAAATAGACTAGAAGTCTTTCGGAAATTTTTAGTAGCTTCAACATAATATTTCAAAGCTCTAACAACATCCAAAGAATGCAATGATTTCTCCTTAGAATTCTTAGGATTAGGGCATAATGAAGGAACTACAATTTCTCTACTAATGTTGTTGGAATTCACAACCTTAGGTAAAAATTCAAAAGAAGTTCGCAACACTGCCTTATCCTGATGAAAAATCAGAAAAGGAGACTCACAAGAAAGAGCAGACAATTCAGAGACTCTTCTGGCAGAAGAGATGGCCAAAAGGAACAAAACTTTCCAAGAAAGTAATTTAATGTCCAATGAATGCATAGGTTCAAACGGAGGAGCTTGAAGAGCCCCCAGAACCAAATTCAAACTCCAAGGAGGAGAAATTGACTTAATGACAGGTTTTATACGAACCAAGGCTTGTACAAAACAATGAATATCAGGAAGATTAGCAATCTTTCTGTGAAAAAGAACAGAAAGAGCAGAGATTTGACCTTTCAAGGAACTTGCGGACAAACCTTTATCTAAACCATCCTGAAGAAACTGTAAAATTCTCGGAATTCTAAAAGAATGCCAGGAAAAATGATGAGAAAGACACCAAGAAATATAAGTCTTCCAGACTCTATAATATATCTCTCTAGATACAGATTTACGAGCCTGTAACATAGTATTAATCACAGAGTCAGAGAAACCTCTTTGACCAAGAATCAAGCGTTCAATCTCCATACCTTTAAATTTAAGGATTTGAGATCCTGATGGAAAAAAGGACCTTGCGACAGAAGGTCTGGTCTTAACGGAAGAGTCCACGGTTGGCAAGAGGCCATCCGGACAAGATCCGCATACCAAAACCTGTGAGGCCATGCTGGAGCTACCAGCAGAACAAACGAGCATTCCTTCAGAATCTTGGAGATTACTCTCGGAAGAAGAACTAGAGGCGGAAAGATATAGGCAGGATGATACTTACAATGAAGTGATAATGCATCCACTGCCTCCGCCTGAGGATCCCGGGATCTGGACAGATACCTGGGAAGTTTCTTGTTTAGATGAGAAGCCATCAGATCTATTTCTGGAAGTTCCCACATTTGAACAATCTGAAGAAATACCTCTGGGTGAAGAGACCATTCGCCCGGATGCAACGTTTGGCGACTGCGATAATCCGCTTCCCAATTGTCTATTCCTGGAATATGAACCGCAGAGATTAGACAGGAGCTGGATTCCGCCCAAACCAGAATTCGAGATACTTCTTTCATAGCCAGAGGACTGTGAGTCCCTCCTTGATGATTGATGTATGCCACAGTTGTGACATTGTCTGAAAACAAATGAACGATTCTCTCTTCAGAAGAGGCCAAGACTGAAGAGCTCTGAAAATTGCACGGAGTTCCAAAATATTGATCGGTAATCTCACCTCCTGAGATTCCCAAACCCCTTGTGCTGTCAGAGACCCCCACACAGCTCCCCAACCTGTAAGACTTGCATCTGTTGAAATTACAGTCCAGGTCGGAAGAACAAAAGAAGCCCCCTGAACTAAACGATGGTGGTCTGTCCACCACGTCAGAGAGTGTCGTACAATCGGTTTTAAAGATATTAATTGAGATATCTTTGTGTAATCCCTGCACCATTGGTTCAGCATACAGAGCTGAAGAGGTCGCATGTGAAAACGAGCAAAGGGGATCGCGTCCGATGCAGCAGTCATAAGACCTAGAATTTCCATGCATAAGGCTACCGAAGGGAATGATTGTGACTGAAGGTTTCGACAAGCTGAAATCAATTTTAGACGTCTCTTGTCTGTCAAAGACAGAATCATGGACACTGAATCTATCTGGAAACCCAAAAAGGTTACCCTTGTCTGAGGAATCAATGAACTTTTAAGTGAATTGATCCTCCAACCATGATTTTGAAGAAACAACAAAAGTCGATTCGTATGAGATTCTGCTAAATGTGAAGACTGAGCAAGTACCAAGATATCGTCCAAATAAGAAAATACCACAATACCCTGTTCTCTGATTACAGATAGAAGGGCACCGAGAACTTTTGTAAAAATTCTTGGAGCTGTTGCTAGGCCAAACGGCAGAGCCACAAACTGGTAATGCTTGTCTAGGAAAGAGAATCTCAGAAACTGATAGTGCGCTGGATGAATCGGAATATGCAGATATGCATCCTGTAAATCTATTGTAGACATATAATGCCCTTGTTGAACAAAAGGCAGGATAGTCCTTACAGTTACCATTTTGAATGTTGGTATCCTTACATAACGATTCAATATTTTTAGATCAAGAACTGGTCTGAAGGAATTCTCCTTCTTTGGTACAATGAAGAGATTCGAATAAAACCCCAGCCCCTGTTCCAGAACTGGAACTGGCATAATTACTCCAGCCAACTCTAGATCTGAAACACATTTCAGAAATGCTTGAGCTTTCGCTGGGTTTACTGGGACACGGGAAAGAATCTCTTTGCAGGAGGTCTTATCTTGAAACCAATTCTGTACCCTTCTGAAATAATGTTCGGAATCCAAAGATTGTGAACAGAATTGATCCAAATTTCTTTGAAAAAACGTAATCTGCCCCCTACCAGCTGAGCTGGAATGAGGGCCGCACCTTCATGTGGACTTAGAAGCTGGCTTTGCTTTTCTAGAAGGCTTGGATTTATTCCAGACTGGAGATGGTTTCCAAACTGAAACTGCTCCTGAGGATGAAGGATCAGGCTTTTGTTCTTTGTTGAAACGAAAGGAACGAAAACGATTATTAGCCCTGTTTTTACCCTTAGATTTTTTATCCTGTGGTAAAAAAGTTCCTTTCCCACCAGTAACAGTTGAGATAATAGAATCCAACTGAGAACCAAATAATTTTTTACCCTGGAAAGAAAGGGAAAGTAGAGTCGATTTAGAAGACATATCAGCATTCCAAGTTTTAAGCCATAAAGCTCTTCTAGCTAAAATAGCTAGAGACATAAACCTGACATCAACTCTGATAATATCAAAAATGGCATCACAGATAAAATTATTAGCATGTTGAAGAAGAAGAATAATGTTATGAGAATCATGATCTGTTACTTGTTGCGCTAAAGTTTCCAACCAAAAAGTTGAAGCTGCAGCAACATCCGCCAAAGATATAGCAGGTCTAAGAAGATTACCTGAACACAAATAAGCTTTTCTTAGAAAGGATTCAATTTTCCTATCTAAAGGATCCTTAAAGGAAGTACCATCTGCCGTAGGAATAGTAGTACGTTTAGCAAGGGTAGAGATAGCCCCATCAACTTTAGGGATTTTGTCCCAAAACTCTAATCTGTCAGACGGCACAGGATATAATTGCTTAAAACGTTTAGAAGGAGTAAATGAATTACCCAATTTATTCCATTCCCTGGAAATTATTTCAGAAATAGCACCAGGAACAGGAAAAACTTCTGGAATAACTACAGGAGATTTAAAGACCTTATCTAAACGTTTAGATTTAGTATCAAGAGGACCAGAATCCTCAATTTCTAATGCAATTAGGACTTCTTTAAGTAAAGAACGAATAAATTCCATTTTAAATAAATATGAAGATTTATCAGCATCAACCTCTGAAACAGAATCCTCTGAACCAGAAGAATCATTAGAATCAGAATGATGATGTTCATTTAAAAATTCATCTGGATAAAGAGAAGTTTTAAAAGACTTTTTATGTTTACTAGAAGGAGGAATAACAGACATAGCCTTCTTAATAGATTCAGAAACAAAATCTCTTATGTTATCAGGAACACTCTGAACATTAGATGTTGATGGAACTGCAACAGGTAATGGTATTTTACTAAAGGAAATATTTTCTGCATTAACAAGTTTGTCATGACATTTAATACAAACAACAGCTGGAGGAACAGCTACCAAAAGTTTACAGCAGATACACTTAGCTTTGGTAGTTCCAGCACCAGGCAGCGATTTTCCTGAAGTATCTTCTGGCTCAGATGCAACATGAGACATCTTGCAATATGTAAGAGAAAAAACAACATATAAAGCAAAATTGATCAAATTCCTTAAATGACAGTTTCAGGAATGGGAAAAAATGCCAAAGAACAAGCTTCTAGCAACCTGAAGCAATGAAAAATGAGACTTAAATAATGTGGAGACAAAAGCGACGCCCATATTTTTTTAGCGCCAAATAAGAAGCCCACATTATTTGGCGCCAAAAATGACGCCACATCCGGAACGCCGACATTTTTGGCGCAAAAGAACGTCAAAAATGACGCAACTTCCGGCGACACGTATGACGCCGGAAACAGAAAAGAGATTTTTTGCGCCAAAAAAGTCTGCGCCAAGAATGACGCAATAAAATGAAGCATTTTCAGCCCCCGCGAGCCTAACAGCCCACAGGGAAAAAGTAAAAATTTTTAAGGTAAGAAAAAATGATTGATTCAAATGCATCATCCCAAATATGAAACTGACTGTCTGAAAATAAGGAATGTTGAACATCCTGAGTCAAGGCAAATAAATGTTTGAATACATATATTTAGAACTTTATAAAAAAAAGCGCCCAACCATAGCTTAGAGTGTCACAGAAAATAAGACTTACTTACCCCAGGACACTCGTCTACATGTTGTAGAAAGCCAAACCAGTACTGAAACGAAAATCAGCAGAGGTAATGGTATATATATAAGAGTATATCGTCGATCTGAAAAGGGAGGTAAGAGATGAATCTCTACGACCGATAACAGAGAACCTATGAAATAGACCCCGTAGAAGGAGATCATTGCATTCAAATAGGCAATACTCTCCTCACATCCCTCTGACATTCACTGCACGCTGAGAGGAAAACCGGGCTCCAACCTGTTGCGGAGCGCATATCAACGTATAATCTAGCACAAACTTACTTCACCACCTCCATAGGAGGCAAAGTTTGTAAAACTGATTTGTGGGTGTGGTGAGGGGTGTATTTATAGGCATTTTGAGGTTTGGGAAACTTTGCCCCTCCTGGTAGGAATGTATATCCCATACGTCACTAGCTCATGGACTCTTGCTAATTACATGAAAGAAATGTTTTTTTTGTTTTTTTTTGGTAGTGTAGTTCCCCCCCCCCCCCCCACAGACCACTCCCCCACCCGCTCCCAGATCCCTTAGATTTACTTTCATTAGAGATTTTATCCCCCCTTACTGTCACTTATATAAAAAAAAATTCTGTAGTGAAGCGTTTCCAACCGCTCCCTCCCCGTGCACGCGCCCGCCCCCCCGTGCACGCGTGCGCCCCCGATCCCGCCCCCCTCTCTCTTCAGCCTTTCATCGATGGCCGCCCACCCGCCTCCCACGTCAGCTCCCACCCACCAACCATTGCGGCCATCGATGCCGGTGCAGAGAGGGCCACAGAGTGGCTCTCTCTGCATCGGATGGGGGAAAAATGTTATTGCAGGATGCCTCGATATCGAGGCATCACTGCAATAACCGTAAAACGTCTGGAAGCGATCAGGATCGCTTCCAGGCGCTTTAATCCCCAAAGTCGTACAGGGTACGTTGCTGGTCTTTAAAGACCAGGTTGTGTGCGACGTACCCTGTACGACTCGTGTCGTTAAGGGGTTAATGTGTTTCCAGTTACTTTTTTTACCAGCTGCGGAGAATAAAATGTATGAGATTTGCTTTTTAAGGCTTATTTGTGTATATGAATTAGCTGATTTTGTCCTTTGAAGCCACAACCTAATAAAATGGGTTGAGCTTTTAGGTATAATCAGATCTCATTACTTTATCACATTGTGTACATATACCTGCTTCTTTATCTTATAAACCAATCACCAATACTTGGAGAGAACAATGGAAAATTAACATTTTATTACCTTATCTCTTCTATAACCCACTGGGAGTGTAATTTCTTCTACTGGCTGTGTTAACACAGCATGACCTCGATGCCAAAAACTTTCAGGATGGGTTGGGATACCACAGGCTAAATAAACGATTTCAAATGCCAATATAAGGGTAATGGAAATACTTGTAATCAATTTAATATACTCCAGCAGGTAAAGTGGATCATTGGGAACAAATTAAAGAGGAGAACATTTTTGAGTAAACTGTCCCTTTAACCCTATCTATTCACACTCCACACTCCTGTTCAGTCTGTTTAATCCTTATTGCACTGCAGTGGATTTTATAAAAGGCTTAACTGTAATGTGGAGTTCCTTTGAGGAATTGATGTCTAAAAAGTATTGTTCTATGTTTTTGACATAACTAAGAGTAGCGTAACTGCATATGTACTCCTATTTCTTTACCACAGGCTGCAGTGTGACACACAGCTTGCCTTAACTTAGGGGGTTGGTCACTATTTGGGTGTTACCCTTGCTTGTTACCCCTTGACAGATTGGTCTTGCAGGTGCAAGCAGGATTTATGTTGTGGGTACTCCCGGATGTTTTTTGTCTTTCTGTGCCCTGTATTGTCTAGTGCAGTGTTTTTCAACCAGTGTGCCGTGGCACACTAGTGTACCGTGAGAGATCCTCAGGTGTGCCACGGCAGACTGACAACAGTGTGACATGTTTTTTAAACTTTGCTTGTTTTTTACTCCCAGTGCAGGGGTAGTTTGTAGGAGGCATGGCATAACAGCACAATACATACAGTATGTGTGTGTTTGTGTGTATGTATATATATCTATGCTGTATTAGGCTACAATGTGTGATTTTTTTTTAAATTTTGGGATGGTGGTGTGCCACGGGATTTTTTAATGTAAAAAAGTGTGCCACGGCAAAAAAAAAGGTTAAAAATCACTTGTCTAGTGGGTCCAGCCTTGTTCCAAATACACACTTGGAGGTTTCAGGTTGCATGCTAATTTTTATGATATTTTAATTCTTGGTTGGTGGAAAGCAGGTACCAAAAAGAAAGGTGTTCCCTTCAACCCATCAGTTGGGGGATGATCAGGAAGTACATCAGAAAAAAAGGTAAACTGCAAAATCCTGCTTAACCCTTTCACTACCAGGAATTGTAGAGAAAATCTTGCCCAAAGAACCGGAGCCTTGTTTTTTACTTACCTATAAAAACTATATAACTGCTCCATGTACTAAGCAGTGTAAGCTGCTCCGGAGCCCTTGCGGGGCAGATTTGCATTAGACTACTGCTTCTTACAATTTACGCCATCTCTGAGGTGGCGAGGGGAAATCACAGATAGCTCGCTCGTTCTTGGTGATTGACAGTTCCATCTTTCATGCGATTGGTCGCGCGCGAGAAGGGGCGGGCATTACACGCTTGCTTGTGCGTGTAATGATACATACGGGCAGCAGATCCTGTTCTTCCGCTGCCCTTATGTAGCGAATTCGAGCGGACAACTTCTCGAGTTGAGAATCTTTGTCCGCTCGACCTTTAGTACATGGAGCCTTAAGTCTTAGTATCTATAGACCAGCTATTGTTTGTGCCAGTGTTGTTTAGGTAGGCATTACCTGGCTTCATTCTGCATATTATTTACTTGTTGAGTTAGCCACTAGGAAAGAGATATTGCACAGAAGAAAGAATATGAGAAGTATTCAGTCAGAGTACATTAAAGCGATGGTAAATCCAAGGGTATTACAAAAGCTAGGATTTATCATCACTAAAAATCAAGTGGAGTTTAAGTGATGAGATATGTAAAAAAAGGTGCTAAACTCACCCTTTCTGTGCTGTTGCACAACGCTAATCTCAGCGGCTCCGGCTACCCATGGCACATTGCTCTCCTTCAATGAGGTGACGTTTGCACCTCTAAACCAATAGCCGTGTATATCAAATGACAGTGTTCTGTATGTACGCACGAATATTGGTTTAGTGAAGGAGAGCGATGTGCCGTGGGTAGCCGGAGCCGCTGAGATTAGCACTGTGCAACGGCACAGAAAGGGTGAGTTAAATCTTATGGCAATTAGTGAAAATGGTATTGTTCCAATTTGCTGTGCCAGAAGAAGGAATCATCACATTTAATGCAATGACGAAGGATCATATTGGTCTTTTCTCAAGTTGTGCCGCTTCCTTCTGCCATTGAAAATACAAGTGAGACCCGAGGGAACAGATCCTTCCATCACTTCTCACTTCAGTCTTAGCATAACTAGCTGTGCAGACGCGCTCACAATCTTCTGTCACGGGGTCACTTGAAAGCTCTTGTACTGACACCTCGGTTACTGGGTCCTGAACTCTGACGGTTTTTCTTTTATGTTGTTCCTACTCTTTTTGAAGACTTAACTCATTTGCAGGGGTTAAACACACAGTTATATGCAAGTGGCAGTGCAACAAGAAACTTTTTACTTAAAGGGACATGAAACTCAATAACTTAGAGCATACAGTTTTAAACAACTTTCCAAGTTCTCATATTCATTTTGCTTCTTTCTCTTGGTATACTTTATTGAAGGAGCAACAATGGGAGCTAGCTGTACACATCCATAAGCCAATGACAATAGGTGTATATGTTCAGCCTAACTGGGTATGCTTTTCAACAAAGGATATCAAAAGAGCAAAGTAAATTAGATAATAGAAGTAAATTGAAAATTTTATTTATAATTGTATTCTCTATCTGAATCATAAAATTAAAAAAATTGGATTTCATGTCCCTTAAATAGAGCATTTTCTTTTTGCCCTTTCATGTCTTTATAAGAGATTTTAATTTGTTTTTAGTTAAAGGGACGTTCCAGTCAAAATTTAAATGCACATAGATGCATTACTTTTTTGAATAGAGACAATTTCATTATACAATATAGTATTGGCAAAAATGCTTCTAGCAAAAGTTATCACTGTTTTAATGTTAACATTTATAACTGCACGTGCATGTGATGCATAGCTAGATATGCTCCGTGCACCAGCATTTTTACTGTTCTGAGAATGTGAAAAGTAAACGTGTGTAGACGTCCTTTAGGCTAAGGGCATAACCATAAAACACAATACCATGTGCAGGAGCTCATCGGAGTGAAGCAGCTGGTGCTGTGCACAGACTAAATAATTGCAAACCAAGTAATCGATTATGAGATTTGTTGACAACTATTTTATATTTATTAGTTTTTTATGCATCATCATTTCATACTGCAGCTGCTCAGATCGGGCTTGTGTCCTGTCAGCAATGAACAAACTGAGTCATTACCAGATGGTACAAACACCTTAGGCTACTTTTGTGCATACTTAAATACACTTTTTAAATAGCTATAGCGTTTATCAGAAGCATTTTTGCTAATACGTGTATATTACAAAACTGCTTCTATTCAAAACTGAAATGCATCCATGTAGATTTCAATTTTGACTTGAATGTCCTTTTAAAGGATATAGCTATAAAATAAGCATTTATAAAATATCCATTTCTTTCATGTAATTAACAAGAGTCCATGAGCTAGTGACGTATGGGATATACATTCCTACCAGGAGGGGCAAAGTTTCCCAAACCTTAAAATGCCTATAAATACACCCCTCACCACACCCACAAATCAGTTTTTACAAACTTTGCCTCCAAGGGAGGTGGTGAAGTAAGTTTGTGCTAGATTCTACGTTGATATGCGCTCCGCAGCAAGTTGGAGCCCGGTTTTCCTCTCAGCGTGCAGTGAATGTCAGAGGGATGTGAAGAGAGTATTGCCTATTGAATGCAGTGATCTCCTTCTACGGGGTCTATTTCATAAGGTTCTCTGTTATCGGTCGTAGAGATTCATCTCTTACCTCCCTTTTCAGATCGACGATATACTCTTATATTTACCATTTCCTCTACTGATTCTCGTTTCAGTACTGGTTTGGCTTTCTACAAACATGTAGATGAGTGTCCTGGGGTAAGTAAGTCTTATTTTCTGTGACACTCTAAGCTATGGTTGGGCACTTTATTTATAAAGTTCTAAATATATGTATTCAAACATTTATTTGCCTTGACTCAGAATGTTCAACTTTCCTTATTTCCAGACAGTCAGTTTCATATTTGGGATTATGCATTGTATTATCATATTTTTTCTTACCTCAAAAATTTGACTTTTTTTCCCTGTGGGCTGTTAGGCTCGCGGGGGCTGAAAATGCTTCATTTTATTGCGTCATTCTTGGCGCGGACTTTTTTGGCGCAAAAATTCTTTTCCGTTTCCGGCGTCATACGTGTCGCCGGAAGTTGCGTCATTTTTTGACGTTATTTTGCGTCAAAGATGTCGGCGTTCCGGATGTGGCGTCATTTTTGGCGCCAAAAGCATTTAGGCGCCAAATAATGTGGGCGTCTTTTTTGGCGCTAAAAAATATGGGCGTCATTTTTGTCTCCACATTATTTAAGTCTCATTATTTATTGCTTCTGGTTGCTAGAAGCTTGTTCACTGGCATTTTTTTCCCATTCCTGAAACTGTCATTTAAGGAATTTGATCAATTTTGCTTTATATGTTGTTTTTTTCTTTTACATATTGCAAGATGTTCCACGTTGCAACTGAGTCAGAAGTTACTACAGGAAAATCACTGCACAGTGCTGGAGCTACCAAGCTAAGTCTGCTATAAACTTTTGGTATCTGTTTCTCCAGCTGTTATTTGTATTGCATGTCATGTCAAACTTATTAATGCAGATAAAATTTCCTTTAGTACTGTTACATTACCTGTTGCTGTCCGTCAACATCTAATTTTCAGAGTGTTCCTGATAACATAAGAGATTTTATTTTTTAAATCCATTAAGAAGGCTATGTCTGTTATTTCTCCTTCTAGTATACATAAAAGTCTTTTAAAACTTCTCTTTTTTCAGATGAATTTTTAAATGAACATCATCATTCTGATACTGATAATGGTTCTTCTGGTTCAGAGGTTTCTGTCTCAGAGGTTGATGCTGATAAATCTTTGTATTTGTTCAAGATGGAATTTATTCGTTCTTTACTTAAAGAAGTGTTATTTGCATTAGAAATAGAGGATACTGGTCCTCTTGATACTAAATGTAAACGTTTAACTAAGGTTTTTAAATCTCCTGTAGTTATTCCAGAAGTGTTTTATCTCCCTGATGCTATTTCTGAAGTAATTTCCAGGGAATGGAATAATTTGGGTAATTTATTTACTCCTTCTAGACGTTTAAGCAAATTATATCCTGTGCCATCTGACAGATTAGAGTTTGTTGGGACAAAAATCCCTAAAGTTATGGGGCTGTCTCTACTCCTGCTAATGTACTACTATTCCTATGGCAGATAGTACTTCATTTAAGGATCCTTTAGATAGGAAAATTGAATCCTTTCTAAGAAAAGCTTACTTATGTTCAGGTAATCTTCTTAGACCTGCTATATTTTTAGCGGATGTTGCTGCAGCTTCAACTTTTTGGTTAGAAGCTTTAGCGCAACAAGTAACAGATCATAATTTTATAGCATTATTATTATTCTATAACATGCTAATAATTTTATTGGTGATACCATCTTTTGATATCATTAGAGTTGATGTCAGGTATATGTCTCTAGCTATTTTAGCTAGAAAAGCTTTATGGATTAAACTTGGAATGCTGACATGTCTTCTAAGTCAACTTTGCTTTCCCTTTCTTTCCAGGGTAAATAATCATTTCGTTCCTTTCCTCACAACAAGGAACAAAAGCCTGATCCTTCATCCTCAGGAGCGGTATCAGTTTGGAAACTATTTCCAGTTTGGAATATATCCAAGCCTTATAGAATCCTATAGCCAGCTCCTAAGTACCTATGAAGGTGCGGCCCTTATTCCAGCTCAGCTGGTATGGGGCAGATTACGTTTTCTTCAAAGAAATTTGGATCAATTCCGTTCTTAATCTCTGGTTTCAGAAACATTGTTTCAGGAAGGTACAGAATTGGCTTCAAGTTAAGGCCTCCTGCTAAGAGATTCTTTTCTTTCCCGTGTCCCAATTGACACAGCAAGGCTCAGCATTTCTGAAATGTGTTTCAGATCTAGAGTTGGCTGGAGTATTTATGCCAGTTCCAGTTCTGGAACAGGGGCTGGGGTTTTATTTTATCTCTTCATTGTACCAAAGAAGGTCAATTCCTTCAGACCAGTTATGGATCTATCATTATTGAATCGTTATGTTAGGATACCAACATTCAAGATGGTTACTGTAGGTCTATCCTGCCTTTTGTTTAGCAAGGGCATTATATGTCTACAATAGATTTACAGGATGTGTATCTGCATATTCCGATTCATCCAGATCACTTTTAGTGTCTGAGATTCTCTTTTTAGACAAGCATTACCAGTTTTGTGGCTCTACTATTTGGTCTAGCCTCAGTTCCAAGAATTTTTTTTTCAAAGGTTCTCGGTGCCCTTCTTTCTGTAATCAGAGAATAGGGTTTTGGTATTTCCTTATTTGGACGATATCTTGGTACTTGCTCAGTCTTCTCATTTTCGAAGAATCTCATACGAATCGACTTGTGTTGTTTCTTCAAGTTCATGGTTGGAGGATCAATTTACCAATCAGTTTATTGATTCCTCAGACAAGGGTAACCTTTTTAGGTTTCTAGATAAATTCAGTGTCTATGACTCTGTCCTTGTCAGACAAGAGAAGTTTAACATTGATATCAGCTTGTCAAAACCTTCAGTCACAATCATTCCCTTTGGTAGCCTTATGCATGGAAATGTTGGATCTTAGGACTGCCGCATCAGATGCGATCTCCTTTGCTCGTTTTCACATGCGACCTCTTCAGCTCTGTATGCTGGACCAATGGTGCAGGGATTACTCAAAGATAACTCAATTAATATCTTTAAACCGATTTTACGACACTCTCTGACATGGTGGTCAGATCACCATCGTTTAGTTCAGGGGGCTTCTTTGTTCTTCCGACCTGGACTATAATCTCAACAGATACGAGTCTTACAGGTTGGGGAGCTGTGTGGGGGTATCTGACGGCACAAGGGGTTTGGGAATCTCAGGAGGTGAGATTTCCGATCAATATTTTGGAACCCCGTGCAATTTTCAGAGCTCTTCAGTCTTGGCCTCTTCTGAAGAGAGAGTTGTTCATTGTTTTCAGATAAGACATTGTCACAACTGTGGCATACATCAATCATCAAGGAGGGACTCACAGTCCTCTGGCTATGAAAGAAGTATCTCGAATTTTGGTTTGGGCGGAATCCAGCTCCTGTCTAATCTCTGCGGTTTATATCCCAGGTATGGACAATTGGAAAGCGGATTATCTCAGTCGCCAAACGTTGCATCCGGGCGAATGGTCTCTTCACCCAGAGGTATTTCTTCAGATTGTTCAAATGTGGGAACTTCCAGAAATAGTTCTGATGGCTTCTCATCTAAACAAGAAACTTCCCAGGTATCTGTCCAGATCCCGGGATCCTCAGGCGGAGGCAGTGGATGCATTTTTACTTCCTTGGAAGTATCATCCTGCCTATATCTTTCCGCCTCTAGTTCTTCTTCCAAGAGTAATCTCCAAGATTCTGAAGGAATGCTCGTTTGTTCTGCTGGTAGCTCCGGCATGGCCTCACAGGTTTTGGTATGCGGATCTTGTCCGGATGGCCTCTTGCCAACCGTGGACTCTTCCGTTAAGACCAGACCTTTTGTCTCAAGGTCCTTTTTTCCATCAGGATCTGAAATCCTTAAATTTAAAGGTATGGAGATTGAACGCTTGATTCTTGGTCAAAGAGGTTTCTCTGACTCTGTGATTAATACTATGTTACAGGCTCGTACATCTATATCCAGAGAGATATATTATAGAGTCTGGAAGACTTATATTTCTTGGTGTCTTTCTCATCATTTTTCTTGGCATTCTTTTAGAATACCGAGAATTTTACAATTTCTTCAGGATGGTTTGGATAAGGGTTTGTCCGCAACTTCTTTGAAAGGACAAATCTCTGCTCTTTCTGTTCTTTTTCACAGAAAGATTGCTATTCTTCCTGATATTCATTGTTTTGTACAAGCTTTGGTTCGTATAAAACCTGTCATTAAGTCAATTTCTCCTCCTTGGAGTTTGAATTTGGTTCTGGGAGCTCTTCTAGCTCCTCCGTTTGAACCTATGCATTCATTGGACATTAAATTACTTTCTTGGAAAGTTTTGTTCCTTTTGGCCATCTCTTCTGCTAGAAGAGTTTCTGAATTATCTGCTCTTTCATGTGAGTCTCCTTTTCTGATTTTTCATCAGGATAAGGCGGTGTTGCGAACTTCTTTTGAATTTTTACCTAAAGTTGTGAATTCCAACAACATTAGTAGAGAAATTGTGGTTCCTTCATTATGTCCTAATCCTAAGAATTCTAAGGAGAAATCGTTGCATTCTTTGGATGTTGTTAGAGCTTTGAAATATTATGTTGAAGCTACGAAATCTTTCTGTGAGACTTCTAGTCTATTTGTTATCTTTTCCGGTTCTAGGAAAGGCCAGAAAGCTTCTGCCATTTCTTTGGCATCTTGGTTGAAATCTTTAATTCATCTTGCCTATGTTGAGTCGGGTAAAATTCCGTCTCAGAGAATTACAGCTCATTCTACTAGGTCAGTATCTACTTCCTGGGCATTTAGGAATGAAGCTTCGGTTGACCAGATCTGCAAAGCAGCAACTTGGTCCTCTTTGCATACTTTTACTAAATTCTACCATTTTGATGTATTTTCTTCTTCTGAAGCAATTTTTGGTAGAAAAGTTCTTCAGGCAGCGGTTTCAGTTTGAATCTTCTGCTTAGGTTTTTCATTAAACTTTATTTTGGGTGTGGATTATTTTCAGCAGGAATTGGCTGTCTTTATTTTATCCCTCCCTCTCTAGTGACTCTTGTGTGGAAAGATCCACATCTTGGGTAGTCATTATCCCATACGTCACTAGCTCATGGACTCTTGTTAATTACATGAAAGAAAACATAATTTATGTAAGAACTTACCTGATAAATTCATTTCTTTCATATTAACAAGAGTCCATGAGGCCCACCCTTTTTTTGGGGTGGTTATGATTTTTTTGTATAAAGCACAATTATTCCAATTCCTTATTTTATATGCTTCGCACTTTTTTTCTTATCACCCCACTTCTTGGCTATTCGTTAAACTGATTTGTGGGTGTGGTGAGGGGTGTATTTATAGGCATTTTAAGGTTTGGGAAACTTTGCCCCTCCTGGTAGGAATGTATATCCCATACGTCACTAGCTCATGGACTCTTGTTAATATGAAAGAAATGAATTTATCAGGTAAGTTCTTACATAAATTATGTTTTTCCTACCTCTTCTCTTCTTTTAGACATCATATTTAGATAATTCAGCAGCATATGTGACCCTTATACATCCACTGCTAACGTCACTTCTACAAAGATGTATTTCTAATAAGAAGAATAAATAGATATAAATGAGTGAATAACATTTTTTTCAGCAGTAGTGCAGTTTACTTAAAGGGCCATAATACCCAAATGTTTAAACACTTGTAAGTGATGCAGTATAGCTGTAAAAAGCTGACTAGAAGATATCACCTGAACATCTCCATGTAAAAAAGAAATATATTTTACCTCAAAAGTTTCTCAGTAGCCACATCCCATTGTAAAGAACTTCTAAGCAACAAATCAGTATGTCTGTCCCGGGACAGCGGAAGGAGCAAGATTATGTGCACTCTCATGCTATACACTTCAAGTTCTTAAGTTTCTCTTTTCTGGACTAGCACTTCCAGTTTGTAGCTCTCCCCTTCGGTCTGGCTATTGCCCCAAGAGTCTTTACGAAGGTTCTGGGAGCTTTGCTCGCAGTGGCGAGATCCAGAGGTATTGCAGTAGCACCTTACCTGGACGACATCCTGGCCCAGGTTCCATCCTGTCGGCTGGCAGAGGACCATTTGAGAGCTCTTCTTCTTCGATCTCATGGATGGAAGATAAACTCAGGAAAGAGTTCTCGGGTTCCCAGTACCAGAGTGGAGTTCCTGGGCACGATAATAGACTCCATATCCATGAAGATATTCCTGACAGACCAGAGACGTTGCAAAATTGCCTCCAGCTGTCTTGCCCTTCAAACCTCCTCAAGGCCATCTGTGGCCCGGTGTATGGAGGTGATTGGGCTCATGGTATCCAGTGTCATTCCATTCGCCAGGTTCCATCTCCAACCTCTTCAGTTGTGCATGCTGAGGCGATCACTCTGATCTATCCCAACGGATCTCTCTGGACAACTGGTCGAGGGAATCCCTCTCTTGGTGGCTACGTCCATATCAGCTGTCCCAGGGGACATCCTTCCTAAGACCATCCTGGGAGATTGTGACTACGAGTCGTTTCTTCCGATCAACATCCTGGAACTTCGAGCGATCTTCAACGCTCTAAGTGCTTGGCCCCTCCTGGGTTCGTCCCAGTTAATTAGATTCCAGTAAGACAATATTACCTCGGTGGCTTACATCAAGCATCAGGGGGGGAACGAGAAGCTCCCAAGCCATGAGGGCTGTATCTCGGATTCCGGATCCACATCCCGGATGTGGACAACTGGGAAGCGGATTTTCTCAGCAGACAATCATTTCATCCGGGGGAATGGTCTCTTCACCCCGAAGTGTTTGCGGAGATTTGCAACAAATGGGGGACTCAGGAGATAGATCTCATGGCATCCAGACTCAACTTCAAGCTACCCAGATACGGGTCGCGGTCCAGGGATCCCCAGGCAGAACTGTAGATGCCTTAGCAGTGCCTTGGGGATTTAACCTATTTCTACCGTTACCACTTCTACCTCTAGTAGTGGCCTGCATCAAGCAGTAGCAAGCATCAACTATTCTGATTGCTCCGTTGTGGCCGCGGAGGATGTGGTTTGCGGATCTGGTGGGGATGTCATTGTCTCCTCCATGGAGGTGGCCCTGTCGCAGGGATCTGATGGTACAGGGCCACTTTGTGAATAAAAATCTAGATTCTCGGGGGGCGGAGTTAACTGCCAAACCGAGCAGACGTGCTTTGTGTGAGCTCTCTGCTACAAAACAATTAAAACTCGTTTTATTAGGCAGAAAGAGGTGTTTTAATGATACCATTCTACCAGACTGACTCTACAATTGTGAATCTAATCCCTGCCTGGGGTTTCTGAGCCCTTTGAGGAACTTTTTGCTCCACACTCAGTCACTGCTCACGGCCCACACACTTGCGGCTCATATCTTGCTGGGACTGTACGGCACTCCAGTAACTGGGGGCTCTCACTAGGCTCCGGAGGGTCCCACACCTTAAGCTGAGGCCTGCTGACCTACTCCAACAGACATTTGGGCGAGACTGTATCATTTATTATTCCTGTCTTCCACAGGCTCGTTTAGGTTGCTTGTAGCTGTAGCTTCTTACTGGGCCCCTGCTTGCTTACTACCCTATAACACTGTAGTCTACACAGAGGCTCCCAATTATGCACATCTGATAAAGAGGACAACCTATATTGGGGTAATCTGTTCCTGGTTTTTATTGCCAGCACCCTATGAGCTAAACCCAGCAGTGTTTCCCTGCTTGAACACTCTTTTTGAACTTTAAATCAAGAATTGGGTTACCTACTGTATTGCAGGAAATTCTCTTACAGCTGCACCTGTTGTCTTTACCCCCATTCATGTATTTGCAGTGTTCGTCATCTTGCTTTTAGAGCAGGGTTCTTCTGCCTATATAATAATATACTGCATATTCTGGCATAGGCTCGTATAACCTTTTTTACCTACATACCTACTGTTACTGCAAATGTATTAGGGGATCTACTGTACTGATATTGCTTACGCTGTTGTTGTATACACACTGTATGTTTAGCTAAAGGGTTATTCTTCTCACTCACTGCCTGCTTAGAATACTTGTAAACCTTATCCCTCACCTCCCCACTCCCGCCCAGCTTGTCTGGGTGAGTCATATCCCCTTTCCTTTTCCCCTTCCTTCGGGTCGTATCCTTTTCTTTCCCGAGGTGAGGGCTGGGGCCTAGGGAAATGTTGTGTCAATATATGCCTCACACATGCCATTTTATCTATTGCCTGTTCCACGGGTCTTAGCTCTTATTCACACGTACAGCTGTCCCCAGTAGGGCCCTATCACTTGCTGTTGTGCGCTTCTATCTATATGTTATTTCTGCTTGCGCTGTCCTGCCTCCATGCCAGCTCTCATAGGCCAATCGCCCCCTTCTCCTGGGACCTAACAAGGTTTTTTCCTTGCTCGATGTGGTAGGCAGGATAGCGAGACGGTCATAGTGGTTGCCCTATATCATCAGCATGTATATATTGGGGCTTAACTATTGTTTTCCTTGTTAGTATGTAACTTGTCAACATAACTGCTATACAAAACCTGTTCATTCTGGAAGACAGTGTGCATGTAACCAAGGGTGTGTGCTTTTACTCTCAACCTGTCGGGGCCTAAACTCTGCTAGCGAAATGCCTCACACTGCCAGGAGGCAATCCAAGTCTCAGACTAAGCCTAAGAAGACGGTCCTGGACCATTTCTCGCTACCGGCCCAGCAAGGTTCTACCAAGTCTGCTTCTAGCCAGATGGAACAGGATTCACACGATGAAGGCTCCCAGTGCAGTATCAACTCAAGTGCGGCCTCTCCTAGATATCTCACGGAGTCTACTATGTAGAAAATGCTGGCTGCCCAGACCCTATCCATTACACAGGAGATACATCGCAGCTCAGCTGAATTACGTAAAGATATATCAGATATTGGTGAGAGAGTTGATGCTCTAGAGCATAAACACGATGATCTGTCCACCGATCATACCAATCTTCTCTCATATTCTGAAGCCTTGTCAGACCAGATTGCACAATTAGAATTTAAGCTGGCCGATCTTGAAGACAGGTCCCGCAGAAGTAACATTCGGTTTAGAGGCATACCCAAAACTGTACCACCCCCTAAGCTACAGGCCTTTCTCTCAGACCTATTCAAGGAACTTCTCGGCTCTTTTGAAATGCTACCTAATACTTTGGAGAGGTGCCACCGAGCTCTCAGACCCAGATCGCTTTCCTCAGATAAACCAAGAGACCTTATTGTCTGTTTTCACAGTTACAGTCTCAAGGATCGGATCCTAAAAGCGGCCTTCCACAGACCGTCCTTATCTGAGAGATTCCGGAAAATATTAAATATAGATGGGGCTTTGCAATCAGAATAGTTATCACAAAGGACAACCAGTCTAATACGGTCACTAGTCTTAGCCAAGTTTCTCTCTCTTAGAATCTTATGTTATGTAATGCTGTATTTATATCGTAGCATCTGTTATTTATCCTACTCACTGTCTAGAAATTGTGTATCTTTTTGGGTTACACCACTCTGACCCTAATGCTAATCTCTAGCACCCCCCCCCCCCCCAATATAGCCCTATGCTGGTCTCCATTTGGTGGATTACTTCCACCACAACATCCTTACTTTTGATTCAGTTGACTTACAACATGTTGTACATGTTCTATATCTGTTCCATCCCCTCCTTTCCCCGGCAGGCTCAGGCTATATTTTCCCCCTGTTTTTAGGTAAATGGCCAATGGAAATAATATAAAGATCCTTACACATAATGTTAGAGGCTTGAATTCGCCAGGGAAAAGAAGTGTTTTTCTTAGATCACTCTCGAAACCTGCACCCAGATGTGGTTTTCCTACAGGAGACGCACTGGAAGGAGGGAGACACCCCTAGGCTCATTACTAAGAATTATACTAAAATGTAATTTGCCCCGTACTCTTCCAAGGCTAGAGGGGTGGCTATCTTGATTCACAGGCACCTAGCGTGCAAGATAACTTTCATAGAAAAAGACCCCCAAGCCAGATACATCATTTTAAAATGTAAACTCAATCAAATACTGTATACGATAGTCTCTATATATCTCCACAAAATTGTTAAATTAGTTGAAAAATATAAACAGGGCATGGTAATTATCGGGGGGGGGACTTTAATTTGGTCTGGGATCCCCTACTAGATAAAAAAACAATTAGAACTTGCTCTAGGGATACCCAGGGCGATACTCTTTCCCATAGGTTTAGATCCCTTATGCTTAAATTTGGTCTCTATGAGATATAGTTTTTCACACTTCTCACACTCACATTAAACCTATACCAGATTGGATTATATTTTTTGCAAAGCCCAAACCTTAGACCAAGCTACGGAAGTTAAAATCCATGTTTGCCCATGGTCAGACCATGACCAGGTTTCCCTCACACTTCACGAACCTACCGATAGGAGACGCCCTGCTTCATGGACCATGCCCCATACGTTACTCTCTGACATACCTTTTAGGGAAGAGTTGCGGAAAGCCTTGCGGGAGCTGATCACTTAAAACGACAACCAATCGGTCGCAGATGATACCCTCTGGGGGGCTATAAAGGCCTCCATTAGAGGTTTGATCATTAACAAACAGGCTAGCATTAGGAAAGCTTGGGGGTTACCCCTATCACAAGCCTTTAGCGAGCTTAAAACGTTAGAGACGCGGAATCGTAAATCCCCCTCGCCAAAGCACATTGATGTAATCCGAGATCTTAAGGCCCATATCTGTGACCTTGAATTAAAATGTACACTACAACAACTTATAAAGACTAGACAATTGTTTTACTAAAAGGGTAATAAGGCTGACACATTTTACTAGCTAATTTGCGCCACAAAGAAAGTGCATCCCGTATACAGTTGCTTAAACACAAAGGCCAAAACACTACCCTGCTCAGTCAAATAGGCTCCCTATTCGCTAATTATTATGAAGATCTGTATAACATAAAGGACTCTGAGTTCCCCCCTCCATGCCTAGGGCCATTATTCAGCAGACCCTTAAAAAACGTAATCTCCCCACTTTGTCTGAAGCTGAGCAGGATTCCCTAAGGAGCCCCATATCCCTGACCAAGATCAATATTACTATGGAGGCCACTAGACTAAACAGACCCTTCTCGATCCTATCGTTGGACGCTGAGAAAGCATTTGATAGGGTCCGGTGGGAATATTTATGGGAGGTTCTTGGGGTCTTTGGGTTGCCAGAAGAAATACACTCTCATATTCAGGCTCTCTATTCTTCTCCTACAGTAAGAGTCAGGGGTATGGGGTTCTGTTCAGCTCCTTTCCTGCTGTCCAACAGCCGAGGGTTGCCCCTTATCTCCCCTATTGTTTGCTCTGGCCATAGAACCTCTTGCCGAGGTTATCCGCCAGGAGCCCTCCTTACAGGGTATTACTTTGCATGGCACCTCTCATAAAATTGCACTCTTTGCGGATGATATAACTATTTTTTCCTCCTCTCCCAAGGACACTATCCCTCCCTTACTGTCCCTCTTGAAACTTTTCGGAGAAATATCCTATTATAAATTAAACCCCTCATAAACAAAATTATATTCCTGGGGTTCCCCTCAGATTACATCCAAGACCTAGTACATACATGCAACTTTAAGTGGAAAAGTATAAAATTAAACATTTATGGATCTACATCTCGAATAATGTAACACAGCTTATCTGTGACAACTACGATCCATTATTATCTGAATTGTGGTGAATGGTGTCTAAATGGAACCTACAAGCCTTATCATGGTTGGGCAGGATTACTGCTCTTAAGATGTCATTTTTGCCAAAGTTAACGTAACGGTTTTGGTGCCTCCCCATTAGACTTCCTCGGTATCTGCTGATGCAATTTCAAAGTGGTTTCACCAAATACATCTGGCGTGGGAAACCGGCCAGAGTGGCCCATAAAGTCCTTCAATTTCCTAAATCGTGCAGGGGTATTGCCTCACCCTCTATTGTTAGATACTATGAAGCTGGCATGCTAACCCATATATCACAATGGGGTACTAACAAACCCACTAGTAAATGGAGTGCTCGAGCAGGCATCTCTGCCCAACCATGTTCACTTACGGGACCTGATCTGGAATCCCCCCCCCCATTGCCGCCGACCTTTAACCATTAATAATAATGTAATCTTAGAGTGCTTACTTCTCTGGGATAAACTAAGACACTACCGTGGGGTCGCACCGCACCCATCTCCCATCCACTCCATTACAGGTCTTCTTCTGGGCCTCCCTGACTCTCACCCTAATGCTTGGACTAACCTGGGTCTTTCACAGATCATTGATTTGATGGCCTCTCATTCTCAAAATAAATTCCCTTCCCTTACCCAGCTTAGAGGCTCCCGGGCTATCCCCCCCCCCCAGATTACACTTTGAATATGCAAGATTTAAGAGCATTCTAGGTGCTTGGGGGTATCCCCCATCTGCTCCCCACCCTTTGACCCCTTGGGAAGCCAGGTGGCAGAGAGGTGGGAAATTACATAGACCCATGTCCCAACATTATCTAATAATGACAGATAAGGCAGCCCACCTACTGAAATGGGAAGACATACCACATTTCCACCACAAATCTGGTCCAAAGCCTTTGACCTTACCTCCAAAGCCATTCATTGTACAACTTTATTTGAACCATTTTACAAATTGCTCACCCATTGGTACTTTGTTCCTATGAGACTGTTTAAACTTGGTCTGATTGCTACCCCTCTCTGTTGGAGGTCTTGTGGTCTTCCAGGAGACTCCCTACACATTTGGTGGGGCTGCCCCAAAATTAAGTTGCTTTGGAATAAGGTCTTTGCTACACTAGCTAGATTGGGTATCAGAGTTCTAAGGTCCCCAGAAACCGTTCTTCTTCACATAGGCCTTCACCTTCTTCCTAAGCACCAGAGTTTCTTATGCATTTATCTTTTCACTGCTACAAAGTTTGCTCTAGCCAGATCCTGGAAAAATGTTAGCCCCACAGGCTGGAACTCTATTTTGGAAAGCATGGCTTACATTAAATCAATGGAAAGAACGTATTCTATACTTTGAACAAAATTGATCTACACAAACTTATATGGGAGGATTGGGCGATTATGTTCAAACCTAATTGGCACCCCTCAATTTCCATGTAATATACCCAGTACCCTATTCTCTACCTACCATACAACCAGAGTCTCGAGCTTGCCGCCCCCCCCCCCCCATATACTACCTATATGTTTTAAATGTACTTTTATTCTCTCTGTGAAATTTTTGACTTTGTATGAAGGTTTGTGTCTAACACCTTACAAGAGTTATTCTATGTAAACTGTTTTGAGTATAAATAAAGCTCTTTAAAAAAACAAAATCTAGATTCTCTGAGGCTTTATATGTGGAGATTGAACGCTTAATCTTAGCCAGGAGAGGGTTTTCTGAGAGTGTGATTGATACTTTCATTCAAGCCAGGAAGCCGGTCACCCGACTCATCTATCATAAGGTGTGGAGGATATACTTTCTCTGGTGTGAGACTTGTGGATATTCCTGGCATAAGGTCAGAGTATCCAGGATACTTTCCTTCCTCCAGGACGGTTTGGAGAAGGGACTTGCTGCCAGTTCCTTAAAGGGACAGATTTAGGCTCTGTGTGAAGCTCGCTGAGCTTCCTGATATAAAGTCTTTTCTTCAGGCTCTATCCAGGATCAGGCCTGTATTTAGACATTCTGCTCCTCCTTGGAGTTTGAATCTAGTTCTTAGGGTTTTGCGGAGGGCTCCGTTTGAGCCTATGCATTCTCTTGACATTAACACGGTCTTGGAAGGTTCTTTTTCTACTGGCTATTTCGTCTCTGAGTTGGCGGCCTTGCAATGTGAGCCTCCTTACCTGGTTTTTCATGCCGATAAGTCTGTCCTTCGTACTTTGTTGGTATTTCTCTCTAAGGTTTTGTCTGATAGCAACATAAATCAGGAGATTGTGTAGTTCCTTCCTTGTGTCCTAACCCTTCTTCAAAGGAACGGATGTGGTTCAATCTTTGAAATTTTATCTTCAGGCTACGAATGATTTCAGACAAACTTCAGCATTGTTTGTTGTCTATTCGGGGAAGCGCAAAGGGCAGAATGCTTCTTCCACTTCCCTATCTTTTTGGCTGAGGAGCATGATTCGCTTGGCTTATGAGACAGCAGGACATAAGCCTCCTCAGAGGATTACGGTTCACTCAACTAGAGCTGTGGCTTCTTCTTGGGCCTTCCAAGAATGAGGCCTCTATGGAGCAGGTTTGCAAGGCAAAGTTTTTCAAAGTTTTACAAATTTTACGTTTTTGCTTCGGCTAAAGCAGCTTTTGGGAGAAAGGTTTTACAAGCTGTGGTGCCCTCAGACTAGAGTCCGCTTACCCCATAATTTAATTTCCATCTGTACAAGGAGAGTCCACTGCTCCCGCCCGGTTCTCAGTTGGGCGAACCTAAATTTCTTTTGTTTTTCTTCTGGCACTATTTATGCTCTATTTCTCCTGTTCCTTGTTCCCTCGGCAGAATGACTGGGGGAGTGGGGGAGGTATTTAAGTCTTTGGCTGGGATGTCTTTGCCTCCTCCTGGTGTCCAGGTTCTGTATTTCCCACAAGTAATGAATGAAGCCGTGGACTCTCCTCGTACAGATGGAAATGAAATTATCAGGTAAGCATAATTTATGTTTTTAACAAAAGTTTCCACTTTACTTCTATTATCAAATTTGCTTTGTTCCCATGATATTCAGTGCTGAAGAGATACCTAGGTAGACGTCTGTAGTACTACATGACAGGAAATAGTGCTGCCATCTTGTGCTCTTGCTAATGTATAACATTAGTACTGAATGACAGGAAATAGTGCTGCCCTCTAGTGCTCTTGCTAATGTATAACATTAGTACTGAATGACAGGAAATAGTGCTGCCCTCTAGTGCTCTTGCTAATGTATAACATTAGTACTGAATGACAGGAAATAGTGCTGCCCTCTAGTGCTCTTGCTAATGTATAACATTAGTACTACATGACAGGAAATAGTGCTGCCATCTTGTGCTCTTGCTAATGTATAACATTAGTACTACATAACAGGAAATAGTGCTGCCATCTAGTGCTCTTGCTAATGTATAACATTAGTACTACATGACAGGAAATAGTGCTGCCATCTAGTGCTCTTGCTAATGTATAACATTAGTACTGAATGACAGGAAATAGTGCTGCCCTCTAGTGCTTTTGCTAATGTATAACATTAGTACTGAATGACAGGAAATAGTGCTGCCCTCTAGTGCTCTTGCTAATGTATAACATTAGTACTGAATGACAGGAAATAGTGCTGCCCTCTAGTGCTCTTGCTAATGTATAACATTAGTACTACATGACAGGAAATAGTGCTGCCATCTAGTGCTCTTGCTAATGTATAACATTAGTACTACATGACAGGAAATAGTGCTGCCATCTAGTGCTCTTGCTAATGTATAACATTAGTACTACATGACAGGAAATAGTGCTGCCATCTAGTGCTCTTGCTAATGTATAATATTAGTACTACATGACAGGAAATAGTGCTGCCATCTAGTGCTTTTGCTAATGTATAACATTAGTACTACATGACAGGAAATAGTGCTGCCATCTAGTGCTCTTGCTAATGTATAACATTAGTACTGCATGACAGGAAATAGTGCTGCCATCTAGTGCTCTTGCTAATGTATAACATTAGTACTGCATGACAGGAAATAGTGCTGCCATCTAGTGCTCTTGCTAATGTATAACATTAGTACTGAATGACAGGAAATAGTGCTGCCATCTAGTGCTCTTGCTAATGTATAACATTAGTACTACATGACAGGAAATAGTGCTGCCATCTAGTGCTTTTGCTAATGTATAACATTAGTACTACATGACAGGAAATAGTGCTGCCATCTAGTGCTCTTGCTAATGTATAACATTAGTACTACATGACAGGAAATAGTGCTGCCATCTAGTGCTCTTGCTAATGTATAACATTAGTACTACATGACAGGAAATAGTGCTGCCATCTAGTGCTCTTGCTAATGTATAACATTAGTACTACATGACAGGAAATAGTGCTGCCATCTAGTGCTCTTGCTAATGTATAACATTAGTACTACATGACAGGAAATAGTGCTGCCATCTAGTTGTTAAAAATCGCATGCTCTATCTCAGTGATTTTCAAACTTTTTATTTCCATGGCACATTTTTTTACATTAAAAAAATCCTGCTGCACACCACCATCCCAAAATTTTACAAAATCGCCTAATACAGCATATGTATATATATATAAACAATTTAGTCAATTCAATTAAGCTTTATTAGCATGACAGTCACTAAAACTGTATTGTCAAAGCTAGAGACAGAATAATAACAATCAAAAGTTCCACGTATTGAGGCTGTTAGGCGGGTACCAGTGATGAAAATAAATTCTTAGGTGATATGCAGTAGTTCCATGCAAGTAAAAGTTCTGCTTGTTAGGGCAGTAAGCAGTGCACAAGTATTGAGCCCAAAAGCAGAAACTACTGGGGCCCAAGTGATCCTACTGTTAAAGTCCCTAAGCCTTGGGGGCACCAGTATGAGTTTCACAATCAGTGTAGGATAAGCATAAATATGGGGCCCACAAAAGAGTATCAGGACTTGGCAATCGGGCAACGATGAGAGTAAACAGAAAAATTACAAAAGTTAAGCCAGGGGGGCAAATGGCATAAAATGCATATGATGGTAAGCAGAAAGGTCTCACCCAGTTAAAGCAGATGTCTTCTTCTCTATGCTGGAACTATATAATTAATAATAGTAGGCCGCAGTGATATGTGAGCTGTTGATCCCCAGCACTAACAGGCCTCCGCAACAGGGGGGGGGGGGGAGAAAAAAGGACTGCAGCTGTTTGCTTGACCTCTCCGGAGTGTCGTATATATTTTTATTAGATCTCTCAGTAGTCCTCATGGCTATCGTAGCAGATGCCTTCAAATACATGCGCCGCCACCCAAATGCGCACTGGCTTGACGGGTCTTCTCTTGCTCAGATCTCCTTGATAGGAACTTTTGTAATGCCGCTGAGGCGAGTAAAATCTCAGGAGTGGAACCCTGACCCTCCGGAGAACTGTGTGGGAGTTGAGAGAGTCCCTGCATGTCCGGATGAGTGCGTAGGGTAGCAGCACCTACCGGCTTCTGTTCCGCTTCAGAAGTACACTTAAGCAAGAAGGGACAAATTCACGGCGGCACACCTGACGATCGCTCACAGCACACTAGTGTTCCGCGGCACAGTGGTTGAAAATCACTGCTCTATCTTAATCAGGAAAGAAACATTTTGGTGTTTATATCCCATTAAATTATTAATTTCTAGTATTTCAAGTAAAAAATGGTATAAGAATAAAAACATTATAAAGTAGCGTGCCCCATTGTAGAACGTATAATGCCACTTTACCCGCACATAGAGACACATATAAAATGTATAGTTTGTTGTTTGGTACAGAAGGCATTTATTAATGCCAAAGAATGTGTGACAGTGACCTCATCTTCTCTTGTGGTACCCATGCCTCATGTTTTTTTAAACCCATTTGACACCGCAGGTTAGAACTCAACAAACCCTGGATGCTAGGTTACCATGGTTACTGAAACCTGCAATGTTTTGACAAAATATGATCAGCTTAATAACTTTTTCTCTTTTTTTTCTGCCTGTTTGATGCCCTTGTCTTTATTCACTTTGAAACATTATTTTCAATGGATATACTCCCAATAAATTATGAAACCTCATTTTAGAGACATGTAGTGTATAGTTTTGATATTTATTAAAATTGATCAGATATTTAATAATTATACAGAGATATTTTGCATTCTTAAAATTAAAAAAACAAAACAAATGTCAGCTTGTGTTTAACATTTAGCATATTATTCTACTTTTATATAAAAGTTTTTACCTTTTTTTACATTTTGAGGGACAGAACCACATTGGGCCCTAGTATCATCCCACCTGCCTTGTTTTCTGCCTTCTATAACAACATTGCGTGTCTCCTACACAAAACCTAACCTTTTTACCCCACATCCTGCCCAAGACTCGCACTCTTTACCCCATATCCTGGCAAGACTCACCCTCTTTACCCCACATCTTGCCCAAGATTTGGCCTTTTTTCCCCACAGCCTTCTCAAGACTTGCCCATTTTAACCTACAGCCTTCCTAAGACTCGCCCTCTTTACCCCACATCCTTCCCAAGACTCGCCCTCTTTACCCTATATCCTTCCCGAGACTCACCCTCTTCACCCCATATCCTTCCCAAGACTCACCCTCTTTACGCCACATCCTTCCCAAGACTCACCCTCTTTACACCACATTCTGCCCGACTCATGCTCTTTACCCCACATCCTGCCCAAAACTCATGCTCTTTATGCCACATCCTGCCCAAGACTCGCCCTCTTTACGACACATCCTGCCAAAAACTTGCCCTCTTTACCACGCATCCTGCCAAAGACTCGCCCTCTTTACCACACATCCTGCCAAAGACTCGCCCTCTTTACCTCACATCCTGCCAAAGACTCGCCCTCTTTACAACACATCCTGCCAGAAAATGTGGCCCTCTTCTGTGCACATCCTACCCAAGACTCACCCTCTTTACGCCACATCCTTCCAAATACTCGTCATCTTTACATCACTTCCTGACCAGGACTCGTCCTCTTTATCTCACATCCTACATGAGACTTACCCTCTCTAACCCACATCCTGCCCAAGACTCATGCTCTTTACCCCACATCCTGCCCTTGACCCCTTGACTCGTGCTCTTTAACCCACATCCGGCCCAATACTCGTGCTCTTTAACCCACATCCGGCCCAAGACTCGTGCTCTTTAACCCACATCCTGCCCAAAACTAATGCTCTTTACCCCACATCCTGCCCAAGACTCATGCTCTTCACGTCACCTCCTGCCCAAGACTCATGCTCTTTACGACCACCTCTTGCCCAAGACTCGCCCTCTTTACCCCACCTCCTGCCCAAGACTAGCCCTCTTTACCCCACCTCCTGCCCAAGACTCACCCTCTTTACCCCACAGCCTTCCCAAAACCTGCCCTCTTTACCCCACATCCTGCCCAAGACTCGCCCTCTTTACTCCACATCCTGCCCAAGACTCACCCTCTTTACACCACATCCTGCCCAAGACTCATGCTCTTTACCCCACATCCTGCCCAAGACTAATGCTGTTTAACCCACATCCTGCAAAAGACTCATTCTATTTAGGCCGCATCCTGCCCAAGACTCATGGTCTTTACCCCACATCCTGCTCAAGACTCATGCTCTTTACCCCACATCATGCCCAAGACCTACCTTTTTTACGTCACATCCTGCCCAAGACTCATGCTTTTACCCCATATCCTGCCCAAGACTCATGCTCTTTACCCCACATACTGCCCAAGACACGTGCTCTTTACCCCACATCTTGCCCAAGACTTGCCCTCTTTACCCCACATCCTGCCCAAGACTCATGCTCTTTACCCCTCATCATGCCCAAGACCAACCTTTTGTATATTATGTCCTGCCCAAGACCCATGCTTTTTACCCCACATCCTGCCCAAGACTTGCCCTCTTTACCCCACATCCTGCCCAAGACTCATGCTCTTTACCCCACATCATGCCCAAGACCAACCTTTTATATGTCACATCCATCCCAAGACTTGTGCTTTTTACCCCACATCCTGCCCAAGACTCATGCTCTTTACCCCACATCCTGCCCAAAACGTGTCCTTTTTATGCCATATTCTGCCCAAGACTTGCCCTTTTTATTTCACATCCTACCCAAGTTTCATGCTCTTTACGTCACATCCTGCCCAAGACTCATGCTCTTTACGCCACATATTGCCCAAGATTCATGCTCTACCACACATCCTCCCCAAGACTCGCCCTCTTTACCCCACATCCTGCCCAAGACTCGCCCTCTCTACCCCACATCCTGCCCAAGACTCGTCCTCTTTACCCCACATCCTGCCCAAGACTCTGCCTTTTTACACCACATCATGCCTAAGACTCATGCTCTTTACGCTACACATCCTGCCCAAGACTCATGCTCTTTATGCCACATCCTACCCAAGACTCATGCTCTTTACCCTACCTCCTACCCAAGACTAATGCTCTTTATACCATATCCTGCCCAAAACTCATGCTCTTTACCTCACATCCTGGCCAAGATTAATGCTCATTACCCCACATCATGCCCAAGTCTCATGCTCTTTACCCCACATCCTAGCCAAGACTCATGCTTTTTACCCCACCTTCTGCCCAAGACCAACCTTCTTTATGCCGCATCCTGCCCAGGACTCATGCTTTTTACGCCACATGCTGCCCAAGACTCATGCTCTTCACCTCACATCCTGTCCAAGACTCATGCTCTTCTCCCCACATCCTGCCCAAGACTCAGTCTCTTTACCCCACCACCTGACCAAGACTCGCCTTCTCTACCCCACCTCCTGACCAAGACTCGACCTCTTTACGCCACATCCTACCCAAGATCAGCCTTCTTCATAGTCCAACTCACACATTCCATCTTTTTTACAGTGCACCTGCCATCAGCATCTTACTCCTTTCGTTATTCACACACACATTAGTTTCTTGATTAAAAACATTGTGACCCATGGCACATAATCTGTGTGATACTGTTAGCCACAATGCAAATTGTGTGAAGCACTTGTGTGTTATATATACCCTCTCTGAACTCTTCTCAGTTATAAACACAGTAAAGGAACTTAGTTAAGCTAGTTCCAATATTCTGACTTTGTTATCATTTTTTTTTTTGGCCTCATCTCTGCAGCTTGTTCTTTCTGTTTCTAATTACCTGGCTGGAAGCCGTACAAAAATTGGAAACTTTTGCAAACAAGATCAATTTACCAGTTTGCTTACTAAAAACAAAATGTTGCTTCCTGATTTCTGTACAGACCTTGTTATAATTTACACACGATAAGATTTTTTGGAGAAAACTGTAAAAATGTCTGTCATGCATATTACATTTTGAAAATAAATACTTAAACAGAATTTTATTTTTTTTTTGTGCAAAAAATATTTTAACAGGGGACAGTTAACATCTTTTTAAGCTTACAATAAAATAACATACTAGATAAGTTGTGTATGTTTAGAATACATTAACACCTTTGTTGCAGTTATTTTTCAATAGTCAAACTTAACTTGCCTTTGTGGATCCAATGCAGACGTGTTAGCAAAATAGCTATTGTTTGCAGTTTCTTACCATTTCTGCTTACCACAGTTAGGAACAGGTATGGTGCAGGGTTAGGCTTGTGTGAAGCCTGTCATGTGCTCTTCTCAGAATTGGAAGTTACAGAATTTATTTACAGGGCAAATAAATGAATGAAAGTATAAATTAACGAAATTATGTTCCATTTTCCTACCAAAAATTATACATTTTATGATGCAATCTTAACGCTCCCCTTTAAAATAGTGCTTTTTTCCCAAACAGAAAAACTTTTTTTTAGGCCAGGAACATCCATTTTACACTAAACAAAGAAATGCGTATTTTTAAATTTTTTTAGATACAACAAAGAATAAAATTGCTTTTGCAGGAAAAATGTATCAAGCTGCATTTGCAGCATCTGAGACCTTGGGGCCAATTCTATAAAATTTGTAGGTCTAGACTTGTTTTTTCACGCTGACACTCACAAGGGCAGCCCTCATGGAATTCTATAAAAAAATGCATACCCCCCAACTGTCCCGATTTTTGTGGGACAGTCCTGATTTTAGGAGTCTGTCCCGCTATCCCGGGTTGATTGCCATCTATCCCGCATTGCCCCGTGCATTTAAAAAAAAAAATCTATTGGGCCCATACTCAGAAGCAGCTGGCTTTTCTCTCTCCTGTTAGATTATCTGTGGAAAAGGAATGGTGTGTGGGTTAATCAGGAGTAAGAAGGCTGTATACCCTCTGACCTCAGGTAATTGTGACCTCTAACCTCTGGTAGTGATGATGTCTAACCCCTGGTGATAATACTAGCATGCCTTCAGTTTTATACGATGAGCAGTGCTAACACCAGGGTAACGAACAGTGGCAGCCTCAGACTGCAAGCTAATGTGCTTGCCAACCCCAGGACCCCATACAATAAATTACAGAAACCCAAATATGATGTAGTGTGTGTGCATCTGCATGTATAAGTGTATGCTATGTAGTGTGTGTATCTGCATATATTAAAAGGTTGACCATATTGCCTCTTTAAAAAGGGACACATATGAAAAATACATATGTCAGGGCTGTTTAAAGAAATGTTTTGCATAAGAACCCTGACATGTATTTTTCGTATGTGTCACTTTTTAAAGAGGTAATACGGTCACCCTAGGTGTAAGCTATGTAGTGTGTGTGTATCTGTATGTATAAGTGTGTGTGTATCTGCATGTATAAGTGTAAGCTATGTAGTGTGTATGTGTGTATCTGCATGTATAAGTGTAAGCTATGTAGTGTGTGTGTATCTGTATGTATAAGTGTATGCTGTGTAGTGTGTGTTTATCTGCATGTATAAATATAAGCTATGTAGTGTGTCTGTGTGTGTGTGTATAAGTGTGTGTAAATATGCATGTATAAGTGTATGCTATGTAGTGTGTGTGTGTGTGTGTCTGCATGTATAAATGTAAGCTGTGTGTGTATCTGCATGTATAAGTGTATGCAATGTAGTGTGTGTATCTGCATGTATTAGTGTAAGCTATGTAGTGTGTGTGTATCTGCATGTATTAGTGTAAGCTATGTAGTGTGTGTGTATCTGCATGTATAAGTGTAAGCTATGTAGTGTTTGTATCTGCATGTATAAGTGTAAGCTATGTAGTGTGTGTATCTGCATGTATAAGTGTATGCTGTGTAGTGTGTGTGTGTGTGTGTATCTGCATGTGTAAGTGTATGCTATGTAGTGTGTGTGTATCTGCATGTGTAAGTGTATGCTGTGTAGTGTGTGTGTATCTGCATATGTAAGTGTATGCTATGTAGTGTGTGTGTATCTGCATGTATAAGTGTATGCTGTGTAGTGTGTGTGTGTATCTGCATGTGTAAGTGTATGCTGTGTAGTGTGTGTGTATCTGCATGTGTAAGTGTATGCTATGTAGTGTGTGTGTATCTGCATGTGTAAGTGGATGCTATGTAGTGTGTGTCTGCATGTGTAAGTGTATGCTATATAGTGTGTGTATCTACATGTGTAAGTGTATGCTATGTAGTGTGTATGTATCTGCATGTGTAAGTGTATGCTGTCTAGTGTGTGTGTGTATCTGCATGTGTAAGTGTATGCTATGTAGTGTGTGTTTCTGTGTATTTGAGTGTGTACATGTATATGTGAAGCTTGTGTTACTGTGCATTTTTGCTGACTTTAAAGGCCAGAATCTAGAATATTAATGGGGAATGCAGAGAGCAGTTTTAAAGAATCTATTATTAAATGTCCGATTAAGATAAATATAATCAGCACTGTCTCTGCAAAGGCTAATTAAATACAGCGCTCACATAGCTATACCAGTGGTTTGAGCTTGTGTTTGATTTGCTGCCCAAGAGTATTTAAATATATGACTTTATTAAGAAATATATATTACTTTGGTCTTAAGATTTTTTTAAGCCCCATCCCCGCTCCTACCCACCACATATCACACTTTTGCCTCGGGGGAGGCTGTCCCTCTTTTGAAATGTTGGGAGGTATGTATCCCTGCGAGATGTCTCCCATAGAAATAACGAGAGCTCTCTGCTACCTAAAAGTTTGCAATGGTAGACGAAGTACAGAGGGAGACCCTGGCATATAAACTTTAATATTATGCCGTATAAATCCAATGACGCTGTTTTCCGTGCACTGTACCTTGCATTTGCTGTTATTTTGTATACATAGGTTTTCTTTTCAGAATAATTAGTTTTTTTTTGAGTATTTTGATAAAAGCTCACCGCCTTTTAATTTGCGAGAAAAAACAATGAAATCTGTAAGGTGGAAACACCTATGTTCAGCACATTTTACAAAAAAACAATTACACTTTGTATTTTGTACAGTACTTGTAAGTACGAATCTCTATGCGTTTTTTGCACATCCAGTGTACTAAAATTACAATTTACGCTGTACATATTTAATGTTATTTATTGCTGTGTAATTTACATACTAATTTTACATATCTAAAGTGAAGGTAAAGTTTATGTAATTGGAATATATCAACGTATTCCTTCAGCACAGAATATGCTAATCGCTAACTTAATTTTATAAATAAACTCCTCCCAACCCT